>NC_089519.1:38858765-38971265 GCF_963924715.1 Thunnus thynnus
TCATCCATTCACTAATATAACACCTTCATTATTAAACATGAAATAATAACCACATCACACGTTCATCCGTTCATCCGTTCACTAGTATAACACGTTCATTATTAAACATGAAATAATAACCACATCACACGTTCATCCATTCATCCATTCACTAGTATAACACGTTCATTATTAAACATGAAATAATAACCACATCACACGTTCATCCATTCATCCGTTCACTAGTATAACACGTTCATTATTAAACATGAAGAAGAGACTGGGATGGGAGCAGGTGACCTCTGACGTCATGACAACGATCAGCTCATTGACAGGAAGTGACAGCGAGGCTTTCTACAAGCTTTGGCCAACAATACACAATAAAAGCATTTGAACAATTTGTTATGAAGCAGGAAGTTGCCGTTGTCATGACAACCTGCCAGCCTGAAGCAGCAGAGATATATGATCCGTATATTAACTGATCATCGTATTGATCTCATCCTCCTCTTCCTCGTTTCAAGCTCTTCACTTCCTCGTGCTGTTTTCTTCTTCGTCTCATTCTTCAAAACTTCGTAACCTGTCAGCTCCGACAGCTGTGCTCTTTAGCGTTGCCATGGTTACAGGTCGGGTGGCGGATGGATTTAGACGGTGATTAAACTACGTGAACATTAAACCTGCCGTCCAATCAGAGGAGAGTATTCACCCAGACGGCGGTTTAGAAACATAATATCCTGGAAGTTATTATTCAGGTTTTTATAGAACGTTTAGACAACGTTATCAATAACTGTCCTGTGAAAACCACGTGTCTCCATAACTGTTAATTTCATCTATTTATTATTTTTACAGCCAATGAGAGAAGAGTAAAGCGTTTACTCATCATTTCCTCTGTTGACGCCTGATGACGTCACACAGGTGACAATAAGTACATTTACTTCCTACTTTATAAAACTCCACTACATTTATTTATGCTGCAGTACTTTAACTGGATCAAGCTCATAATACTTATGTACTTTTACTGCAATACTTTAACTACATCAAGCTCATAATACTTATGTACTTTTACTGCAATACTTTAACTACATCAAGCTCATAATACTTATGTACTTTTACTGCAGTACTTTAACTACATCAAGCTCATAATACTTATGTACTTTTACTGCAGTACTTTAACTACATCAAGCTCATAATACTTATGTACTTTTACTGCAATACTTTAACTACATCAAGCTCATAATACTTATGTACTTTTACTGCAGTACTTTAACTACATCAAGCTCATAATACTTATGTACTTTTACTGCAGTACTTTAACTACATCAAGCTCATAATACTTATGTACTTTTACTGCAATACTTTAACTACATCAAGCTCATAATACTTATGTACTTTTACTGCAATACTTTAACTACATCAAGCTCATAATACTTATGTACTTTTACTGCAATACTTTAACTACATCAAGCTCATAATACTTATGTACTTTTACTGCAATACTTTAACTACATCAAGCTCATAATACTTATGTACTTTTACTGTGATGGAGTATTTGTATGTTGCTGTGTCTTTACATCAGGAGATTGATGGTTTTCACTGGTCAGTGAAGTCGTTTCTACTTCGTCTCAGTTATTGATTGATGATCAGTTTGATCATTTCTTGATCTTTCGGCTGCAGTTTGAGTCACATGTGAAACATCAGCAGTTTTCTGAGAGTCGATTGTTCTCAACACATGATGGAAACTATTTGTCCCGCCTCCACAGGAAGTGACATCACAAGGGATTTATGTAGGTTGTGATCCTCCGCAGGATGATGGTGTGTTCGGGTGCTCTTCCTCAGCTCGTAAAGTCAGAAATCTCCCAGTTTACCAGAAGACAGTTGAATGATCTCTTGAGTTTATGAGTCAGAGCAGCTAAAAGTGATGAACACTTCCTGTTAATGCTTCAGTTTCATTCAGCGGCTTCGCTTCAACTCCTTTTAACTCCCTTTTCATTATTTCACATAAACTGATGCTGCAGCTGCTCAACTTGATGCAGCAACACGTCCAAACAGTCTGGAGTCAGTGTTTACATCCTGCAGGAGCTTTTTCATTGAATCTCTTCATTTGATTTGATTCACCTGGGAAACAACACCTGAACACATCATCAGTCTCTGACTTTACCAGCTGACAAGGATCACCTGAACACATCATCAGTCTCTGACTTTACCAGCTGACGAGGATCACCTGAACACATCATCGGTCTCTGACTTTACCAGCTGACGAGGATCACCTGAACACATCATCAGTCTCTGACTTTACCAGCTGAAGAGGATCACCTGAACACATCATCGGTCTCTGACTTTACCAGCTGACGAGGATCACCTGAACACATCATCGGTCTCTGACTTTACCAGCTGAAGAGGATCACCTGAACACATCATCGGTCTCTGACTTTACCAGCTGACGAGGATCACCTGAACACACCATGAAAACAGCAGAGCGACTGAGGACGTACATGAAGGGACATCATGGTTTGACTCCTGCTGGATGAGTTTTATATTATTAATAAAGTTCAGAGTTGTAATTAAATGCTGATTGTTTATGTCCAGATGTGTGCAGCAGGATGAAACATCGATCTGTTTATTCTTTAAGCATAAAATAATAAAATTTGGTCTAATTTAAATTCTCATGTTACTCACCGTTTTAATCTTTAAGAGATAATTTGTTACCATGACAACATGAGTAACAAATCTCTGAACTATGTTCAAAAAGACACTTTCCTCTTTTTTAAACTGAGTTCAACTTCATGCTTACAAACAATAAACTAATGTATATATTAGAAATAATAGAAAATATATAAACATACATACATATACGTCCTGTGTTGTGTTGTGTAGCTGTGGCAGTACGGCGAGTGGGTGGACGTTGTCGTGGACGACCGGCTGCCCACCAGAGATGGAAAGCTGCTGTTTGTTCACTCAGCGGAGGGAGGAGAGTTCTGGAGCGCTCTGCTGGAGAAAGCCTACGCCAAGTAAGACACACACACACACACACACACACACACACACACACACACACACACACACACACACACACACACACACACACACACACGCAGACAGTCCAAATGAACATTAAAGCTGTTTCCTCCTGTTCATACTGATCATTAGAAGATCCCTTCATAATGACCTTACAATGGAAGTGATGGAGGACAAAATCCACAGTCTGAAGCTAATATGAAGCTTCAGCGTCCAAATGAGTCAAATCAAGTATATATCTTTCAACGTTACAGTCTTTTTAGTGCCAAAGTTCCTCTTTTTGTTACTATACTTCCACCTGCAGCTCAACAGGGAAACACAAAGACTGTAAATGTGTCAGATATCCACTTGATATGACTAACTCAGACTGCTGAAGCTGAATAGAAGCTTCACACAGACTTTTACCTGCATTTTTGCACTAAATGACAGTATATATATATATATATATATATATATATATATATATATATATATATTGAGATGTGCAGAGACCAGAATCTGTATTTGTTGAGGCAGCAAAATTATTTGTATTTGTATTCTAATAAAAGTGGAAAGAGGCTTAAAAATCCTGTTTTTGTTTTTGTTTTTATGACACTTTTAATTTTTAGAAAATTAAAATGTTACAATAAGAGTTCATGAATAAACTACCTTATGAAGGAGGTCCCCACACCGGGTCTCTAACTGGAGTCTCAGATCAGAGACGACTGCGCTGAACACTGAGATCATCACCTCCCTGCAGACAGACCTCTACCTGTTTATACACCTGTAACACACAGACAGCACAGCCTGGAACATGTAGAAGAACTTCAAAGATAATTCTTGCTTTTCATTTATTGCCTGTTTATTACAACCTAACAGTAGAAAGGAGAAGAGGAACAACAGGTTATGGAGAATCTGTTGGGAACACTTTGTGTGTGTCAGTAGTTCAGTTTTATCTCTGTAACACCCCCGACTCCAGGACTGATGTCCAAATAAGGAAATGTGCGTCATGCAGCAGGTGGATGTGACTCCTCTCACTGAGACCTGCTGATAGACGTCACAGCGGAGCAGAGGAGAGACACTGAGATAACGATGTAACCGGACTGCATAAACAAATACTTTTTAAAATATTTGTATGAAACAATTATTCATAAAAAACACTATTTATGCTTTGCTGAATAATGTATTTGTATTCGGGCACATCCCTAAAGGACACACTGTAGATTTTGGCCTCCATCACTTCCATTGAAAGCACATTTGAAGGATGTTTTATATCCAGTATGAACAGGAGGAATGATTACAGCGAGGAAAACCTCTTTCACTGCTCATATGAACACAAACTGGGAACCCGTCCTTTAACAGTGCAGACTCATGATCCCCTAAACACACATCAGAGTTTCACATTAAAGCTGAAGTGTTTGTTGTGTCGGAGGCTCTCAGTGAAACCTCGCTCACCTCAGCTGACTCCAGGTCAGTGGTTGTAGAGGGTGGAGGCTGCTGGTGTTACTGTGTGTGTGTGTCGGAGGTGATTAGCAGCAGGGTGGAGGAAGGTTTACTGGGTAAACACTGGACCAGCCTGGAAAGCAAACAGAGCAGCAGATAAAGCAGCTGACTCACTAACAGGTAAAAGACTCCAAACTCTGCAGACTACAACACAAACTAGACTTTCACTTCATCTTCCCTCATTTTTCTTCACACCACAACAACAGCAGACAGTTTTTAATACTTCATTTTGAATAAATCTCATGTTATTGTTGACTTTTTAGATGTATTTTAATCTTGAAAGCTGTTTACCTGCTCACTCTACAACAAACACTCTAACTGTATTCAGCTGCCTTCATCCTAACCCACCATCATCATCAGACATCCTATAAGTTGATATTCTGACACCAGTTTACATTATTTACACTTTGTTTCTGACAAATCACATGTTGTCTGTTATTTTGGTGGAGGACTAAGAACACTACATTACCCATGAGCCTCGGCTGCTGTTGCTATGGAGACGAAGCCAGTCAGAGATGTGAATCATAATGAATTTGAAATGCTTCCTCGCTGGTGTTGTAAACAAAACATGTTGCCATGGTTACTGAATCCACTCAAATTGACAGTTTTCTTAACATCATAATCTTGACTTTCAGCTCGCCGCTAGCGGCGCACAGGCGCCGTGGCCCCGCGAGCAACGCGCTGTTGTCTTGTTTTGTTGAGGGAATCATGTTGTTCAGCTGTGTGAGCTCAGGAGAAGGCAACGTGTTCTCATCAGCTGGAGAGCTAATATCTGCAGTCTTTCTACTTGGATAGCATTGTTTTTGTTGTTGTAGATGATGTTTGTTGAAGCAAGGCCAACAAAATCTCACATCTGTTCACACCACAGACTGAACCCACAGTTCACCCACTGGCAATAAAAATGATCAAAACATGTAAATATCTTCATAATTCTCACATATAGAACCTTTAAACATTTAGTTTCATTGCTAAAAGTGTTTACTGTGTTTAAAAATACACTGCAGTTTCATTCATTTACTCCAACTCACACTTAAACTAATGACACTTAATCACACCTTACACTTCAACTCCCATCAGTGCTTTAGTTACGACTTTCTTTAAATAACACCATCCATACATTTTTGAGTGAAACTATGGCTGTCCTGTCTGTCTGCAGGGTGAACACCTCGTATGAAGCTCTGACCGGAGGTTCAAGCATCGAGGGTTTTGAGGATTTCACCGGAGGAATCGCAGAGAGCTACGACCTGAAAAAAGCTCCGCCCTTCCTGTTCAACATCATGAGGAAAGCCCTGAAGCTCGGCTCGCTGCTCGGCTGCTCCATCGACGTAAAGACTCAAACTGTTCATGTCACAACCACAGAGACACGTAGAGACACTTTTTATCACCAACACAACGTTAATATTCTCCTCTCTGATTGGCCGGCAGGTGTAGGTAGACACTCCTCCTTTTACGTCACAGCCGAGCTAACTGTTGGCTAACTCTCCAACCAGAAGCACCATTTAGTTCATTTAGCTTATTAGCTTGTTAGATCATTAGCATATTACATCCTTTAGTTCTTTAGCTCATTTAACTCACCGGCATATCTGTCATCAGCTCATTTAATATATTAGCTCATTTATTTCATTACCTGTTTTAACTCATTTAGATAATTAGCTAATTTAGCCTTGTAGTTCATTACCTTGTTAGCTGATTTAGCTCGTTAGCCTCGGTACACAATAAAAAGCCTGCAGTCTGGTTGTTTAGAGACGTTCTCTCCGGCTGGTTTGTGTGTGGTCGAATCATTTATTGTACAGAATATAAAGTTATTCAGTTAAATTCCCCCAAAAGCAGTTTGACAAATAATCTCAGTTCAAGTCTGTTTATCTTTGATTTGTTTCCAGATTTCCAGCTCGAGTGAGACGGAGGCCATCACCAGCCAGAAGCTGGTCAGAGGTCATGCCTACTCCATCACTGCAGCACAGCAGGTGAGGCATTCTGGGAAATTATCCCACATAGAGCAGCTGAGTGGTCAGAGGTCAGAGGTCACTCAGAGGACTCGTTCCTCCCTGAAAGAGGAAACGTTAAATGAAGGTTTCGTTTTGCAGGTGCGTCACTTCGGTTCTCCGGTGGAGCTGCTGAGGATCAGGAACCCCTGGGGTCAGGTGGAGTGGACCGGAGCCTGGAGCGACGAGTGAGTTCAGGTCATCACACCTGTCTGTCAATCAATCAATCAATCAATCAATCAATCAATCAATCAATCAATCGAACTTTAACTGTACAGTACCTTTCGTTCAGGTCAGTGCAGTTCAAAGTGCTTCACAGATAATAAGAACAAATATAGAATAATGAACAGGATGTATGATGATGTAATACAATAAATAAAATAGAGTGAAATAAAATTAGATTAAAAAATAGAATAAAAAACTAAAAGACAAATAAAATCAGTATAACAGTAATAATAATAATAAATATACAATTTTACAACATGAATACAATAAAATAAAGTAAATAATGTCTATCTGGACTGGAGAGGCAGGTTTTATCAGCTGACTCAGATTAGATAGACTGAACTTTAACCCCGCGGTTATTATTGTTGCCATGACGACGAAGGCGGCCTAACTTTAAGGAAGTAGTAACTTTAACCCACCGCATGTTTCTCTGACCTTAACAAAGTCATTTTAACCCAAACCATCATCTTTAAACCCGACCAGAGCTGAACCACAGCGCCGTTGCATCATCAATCATCATTATTGATTAACAGTGACGTGTGATGACGTCATCCTGCTGATTACTGCTGATAGAGACGCTGCTACGTGTCGTTCTGGAGTCACATGATCAAAGCACAGAGCTGCAGGTTAGTGCGATAGTGTAAGTGTGACAGCAAGGTCCCCATCACTGGACCTCTGACTCCATCTGCACACTGGGAACGGTCCCAGTGGGACCAGTTAGTTTGACTCAGTGGTTTTCTGCCCAGAAGGAGGTGTTCAGATGTTTCAGACCTGTCATTGTTTACAGTCTGTTTTCACTGTTCGTCAGGTCGAGTGAATGGGATGGAGTTCAGCCGGAGGAGAAGAAGAAGCTGGATCACTCTGCTATCGACGGCGAGTTCTGGTGGGTTCGATACAAAGACGGGAAACGCAGACAGTCGTCTGGTTGGTTTGGAAATAATTTGTTCAGTTGTTTCATGATGGATTCTGTAGATTCAGACTTTCCTCTTCTTCTGCTCTCTGCCGGCCGCAGGATGTCCTACGCCGACTTCCTGCGTCAGTTTTCCCGCCTCGACATCTGCAACCTGACGCCCGACACGCTGACCAGCGACGAAGTCGGCCGCTGGAGCTTCAGCGAGTTTGAAGGCGTGTGGAGGGTCGGCTCCACCGCCGGCGGCTGCAGGAACTACCCGGGTACGGCTCGTTACCGCTCACACTCACAACTTTATTCAAACAAGCAAACAAACACAAAACATCCATGACAACGACGACAACAACGATAACAACGTCCTCGTCATCTGATAGATCAGATCAGTTATGTAATGACCGAAATATTTAATCTCATTACACTTTAAAGGTGACATGAAGAAATCAGGAAGTACTAATCTGTCTTCTCTACTTCTGACAATCATCATATTACTGTTGTTTATACATGATGTCGAAATCAATCATATTGTGAGCAGAACCTCAATAAATGTTGAAGAGCAGCACAACATGGACAGAAAATCACTACATCTCTGACGGAACAAACCAGAACTAACAAGAACTAACCGGAACTAACCGGAACTAACCAGAACTAACCGGAACTAACCAGATCAAACCAGAACAAACCAGAACTAACCAGATCAAACCGGAACAAACCAGAACTAACCAGAACTAACCAGAACTAACCAGATCAAACCAGAACTAACCGGAACTAACCAGAACTAACCAGAACTAACCAGATCAAACCAGAACTAACCGGAACTAACCAGATCAAACCAGAACTAACTGGAACTAACCAGAACTAACCAGATCAAACCAGAACTAACCAGAACTAACCAGATCAAACCAGAACTAACCGGAACTAACCAGATCAAACCAGAACTAACCGGAACAAACCAGAACTAACCGGAACTAACCAGATCAAACCAGAACTAACCAGATCAAACCAGAACTAACCAGAACTAACCGGAACTAACCGGAACTAACTGGAACGAACCAGAACTAACCAGATCAAACCAGAACTAACCAGAACTAACCAGATCAAACCAGAACTAACCAGATCAAACCGGAACTAACCAGATCAAATCGGAACTAACCAGAACTAACCGGAACAAACCAGAACTAACCAGAACTAACCGGAACTAACCGGAACTAACTGGAACGAACCAGAACTAACCAGATCAAACCAGAACTAACCAGAACTAACCAGATCAAACCAGAACTAACCAGATCAAACCAGAACTAACCAGATCAAACCAGAACTAACCAGAACTAACCAGATCAAACCAGAACTAACCAGATCAAACCAGAACTAACCAGATCAAACCAGAACTAACCAGAACTAACCAGATCAAACCAGAACTAACCAGATCAAACCGGAACTAACCAGATCAAACCGGAACTAACCAGATCAAACCGGAACTAACCAGATCAAAGACTGAACAGAAGTTAAAAACTACCTGAACCAGTAAGGAGAGGAGGTGCAGGTGGGGAGGTGGGAGGAGGAGCTCAGGAGAGGAGGTGCAGGTGGGAGGAGGAGCTCAGGAGAGGAGAATGAGGAGGTGAAACAGGAGAACAGGGAGGGAGCTGATTGGCTGATGAGGCTGATGTCCAGGAACATGAATATTAATGTGAGTAAACACTGAACAACAACACGAGTCCAAAACCGCCATCATGAAACGATCGTACATGAAGCCAATGAGAGAAACACACAAACAGTCCAAACGTGTTTATACATAATAAAACACAGCGAGAAGCTTTAAACTGGACGCAGCAGCGTTTCAGTCTTTATTAGCCGTGATGTGTTTGCTGTTTCTCTTCATTTCCTCTACAAACTTCACAAACTTCACATTCGTGCTTCTGTTGAGCTTCTTTCATAATCAGCAAATTTTCTGCCTTTTAAAAACATTTTTTTCCTTTAAAATGAAAGAACGAAACATTCAGTGTTTTTTCATTTCAACTGTTTTCAGCTGTTACATGTTAATGAACTTTCTTACTCTTCATCTGCTTTCACGCTTCATCAACACATCAAACGATTTCAGTTTTAAACTCTTTCAGGTCTTCATCACTTCAGCTCCTCTGACTCTTCATCATCACCTCCACACTTCAAACACAGTGTTATAACCGCTGTCAGTGTTCATCAGCTCTCAGTATAAACACATGAACTGATGTTAGTTTCTCTCAGGACCGACAGACACGTTATTATTATTATTATTATTATTATTATTATTGTTATTATTATAAACAAAAACATAACAATCAGACTAAAGGACGACAGACAGGGTCATCTGAGGTAACCAGACAGGTACTATTATCAGGACCTGATGTGTTTCAGAGGTCCTGGTGATCCAGGACTCTGACTCACTCAGTTACAACCTAAACAAACAAAGTTCTTAGTTAAATAAACGGTAGAGAAATCACTCCACATTCAAATAATGAATAATATCCTGTTTTTCCAGTTTTAGGAATTTTCCCTCAAACATCGTTATGATTTTATGGGTAATTGTGAATTATTATTGTGCAACAACTCCAACAAGGAATTATTCATGCAGTGATATAACTCATATTACAGGAGGTATAATAACAGGGAAATAATCCTCCTTAGGCCACACAAGAGAGGTCAATTAGAATTATGATTGTTATTAATCTTAATTATGATTTTGCAAGAGTATAAAGTCTTTTACACATTTATTACTAATACTACAGCTACAAGTACTAAACACTACAACATTTAACAAACAAGACACAAGAGGGAAACTGGTGCACAAGGCTGTGGCTAGTGAATGATTGTAATGCGTGATGCAGAGTTATGTATTGTGTAGCTGGTATGAGAGACCTGATAAACAGATGAGATGACTGTTACCTGAGAAGCAGCGAGTCAAACCAACGGTACAACAGAGGGTTTAAGCAGGTTCATGAAGGTTCTGTAGGAATACTTGTTTGCTCTCTGGGGCGGCTTCTTGTGGAGAACTGAGTGTGATGTGCTGGGGTGAGGAGCTGGAGTCTGGATCTGGTAATGATGAGTGAGTCAGCTGGTCCAGAGTTGAAGAGTTCCCATTGGGAGAGAACTGCTGGTTCATGCTCTCTAGACTTGATCCTCAACTCATGACTCTACATTCTGAGGTTTCACCTGTTTGAAGTCTAATTAACAGACCATAAATAAGTTTTATGTGTGAATTCCAACTGTTCTTATTCCACAACTTCAGCCGATTCGACCAGAGCAGATTTGTTCTTCACAAACAACCAATGAACCAATAAACTGCAACACAGAACATATAATCCTGAATGAACTGGTTGAAGCTGACGGCTGAACCCTGTCATACAGTACGAAGCGATGCCTTTACCAGTCCGACGTCTAAACCAGCATCCAGCTGAACTGGTGTGAATTCTGTGCCATGTGCTACCCAACAGAACATTTAACGGCCATTTCAACTTCCTTCAGTATTTCAACTATTTTAAATGTTCCCGCAGTGACAAACTGATAGTTTTAGTGTTTTATAATCTTAATTTCATTCTTTTTACGTCTCAAATTGATTTTGTGAAAGAGAAACATTAAGACACGTGATATAAACCGACCTCCTCTCTGTCTGCAGCCACGTTCTGCTCCAATCCTCAGTTCTTCATCCGGCTGGACGACGTGGACGACGACCCTCACGACGGCGAGGACGGCTGCACCGTCCTGATTGGTCTGATGCAGAAAGACGCTCGCAGGGAGAGACGCTTCGGACGAGACCTCAACACCATCGGATTTGCCATCTACCAGGTACAAACACACAAATACACACACACACAAACACACAAATACACACACAGAAACATACAAATACAAATACACACACAGAAACATACAAATACACACACAGAAACATACAAATACACACACACAGAAACACACAAATACACACACACAGAAACATACAAATACACACACAGAAACATAGATACACACACAGAAACATACAAATACACACACAGAAACATACAGATACACACACAGAAACATACAAATACACACACAGAAACATACAGATACACACACAGAAATATACAAATACAAATACACACACAGAAACATACAAATACACACACAGAAACACACAAATACACACACACAGAAACACACAAATACACACACACAGAAACATACAAATACACACACAGAAACATAGATACACACACAGAAACATACAAATACACACACAGAAACATACAGATACACACACAGAAACATACAAATACACACACAGAAACATACAGATACACACACAGAAATATACAAATACAAATACACACACAGAAACATACAAATACACACACAGAAACATACAAATACACACACAGAAACATACAGATACACACACAGAAACATACAAATACACACACAGAAACATACAAATACACACACAGAAACATACAGATACACACACAGAAACACACAAATACACACACAGAAACATACAGATACACATGCAGAAACATACAGATACACACACAGAAACATACAGATACAAATACACACACAGAAACATACAGATACACACACAGAAACATACAAATACACACACAGAAACATAGATACACACACAGAAACATACAGATACACACACAGAAACATACAAATACAAATACACACACAGAAACATACAGATACACACACAGAAACATACAAATACACACACAGAAACATAGATACACACACAGAAACATACAAATACACACACAGAAACATACAAATACACACACAGAAACATACAAATACAAATACACACACACACAGAAACATACAGATACACACACAGAAACATACAAATACACACACAGAAACATACAGATACACACACAGAAACATACAGATACACAGAAACATACAAATACACACACAGAAACACACAAATACAAATACACACACACACAGAAACATACAGATACACACACAGAAACATACAAATACAAATACACACACACACAGAAACATACAAATACACACACAGAAACATACAGATACACACACAGAAACATACAGATACACACACAGAAACACACAAATACACACACAGAAACACACAAATACAAATACACACACACAGACACATACAAATACAAACACAGACACATACAAATACACACACAGAAACATACAGATACACACACACAGAAACATACAAATACACACACAGAAACATACAGATACACACACAGAAACATACAGATACACACACAGAAACATACAGATACACACACAGAAAAATACAGATACACACACAGAAACACACAAATACACACACAGAAACACACAAATACAAATACACACACACAGACACATACAAATACACACACAGAAACATACAGATACACACACACAGAAACATACAAATACACACACAGAAACATACAAATACACACACAGAAATATACAGATACACACACAGAAACATACAGATACACACACACAGAAACATACAAATACACACAGAAACATACAAATACACACACACAGAAACATACAAATACACACAGAAACATACAAATACACACACAGAAACATACAGATACACACACAGAAACATACAAATACACACACAGAAATATACAGATACACACACAGAAACATACAGATACACACACACAGAAACATACAAATACACACACAGAAACATACAAATACACACACAGAAATATACAAATACACACACAGAAATATACAAATACACACACAGAAACATACAGATACACACAGAAACATACAAATACACACACAGAAACATACAAATACACACACAGAAACATACAAATACACACACAGAAATATACAAATACACACACAGAAACATACAAATACACACACAGAAACATACAAATACACACAGAAATATACAAATACACACACAGAAACATACAAATACACACACAGAAACATACAAATACACACAGAAACATACAAATACACACACAGAAACATACAGATACACACACACAGAAACATACAAATACACACAGAAACATACAAATACACACACAGAAACATACAAATACACACACAGAAACATACAAATACACACACAGAAACATACAAATACACACACAGAAACATACAAATACACACACAGAAATATACAAATACACACACAGAAACATACAGATACACACACAGAAACATACAAATACACACACAGAAATATACAAATACACACACAGAAATATACAGATACACACACACAGAAACATACAAATACACACACAGAAACATACAAATACACACACAGAAATATACAAATACACACACAGAAACATACAGATACACACAGAAACATACAAATACACACACAGAAACATACAAATACACACACAGAAACATACAAATACACACACAGAAATATACAAATACACACACAGAAACATACAAATACACACACAGAAACATACAAATACACACAGAAACATACAAATACACACACAGAAATATACAAATACACACACAGAAACATACAAATACACACACAGAAACATACAAATACACACACAGAAACATACAGACAAATACACACAGAAACATACAAATACACACACAGAAACATACAAATACACACAGAAACATACAAATACACACAGAAACATACAAATACACACACAGAAACATACAGATACACACACAGAAACATACAAATACACACAGAAACATACAAATACACACACAGAAACATACAGATACACACACAGAAATATACAAATACACACACAGAAACATACAGATACACACACAGAAACATACAGATACACACACAGAAATATACAAATACACACACAGAAACATACAAATACAAATACACACCCCAATGATGATTTATTTCTGTACTAATCACCTGGTTTCATTGTATTGTGATCAATAGATTTTACATATCAACATGTTACTAATCGCTGACTTCATGTGGAGCTTCTTGTATTTTTGATGTTTCTCTTTGTTTCCTTCCAGGTTCCAGATGAGGTGAGTTCAGAGGACGTTTCCATCAAACACAGTTTTGTTTTAGTTTTTTAATTTTTAATTTTTATTTCTGTGTCTTGAAATCTCACGTGGGGTTACAAATCACCACTATCTTAGAAAACATGCATCAAAATATACAAAGCATGTACAGAAGCATAAACACAAACAGAACATGCAGCACATGATACTAACTGTTAACAGAAAAGAACTACTACACAAATTAATTATTAGTAACTAATAAAAACTGTCAGATTTTTGTAATCCGAGTATCAAAAAGATGAAACAAACTTAAAGGGCCATTACAATGAACTATGTACAGATGGAGAGTCATAGTGGAGATTAAACATCTGGTCATTATGACCCGCTCACTGTCAGCCCTGAGTTTAGCTTTAGGACCTCAGACCTTCTTCTTCTGTGATCAGTATATATTCAGACCTTCTTCTTCTGTGATCAGTATATATTCAGACCTTCTTCTTCTTCTGTGATCAGTATATATTCAGACCTTCTTCTTCTTCTGTGATCAGTATATATTCAGACCTTCTTCTTCTGTGATCAGTATATATTCAGACCTTCTTCTTCTGTGATCAGTATATATTCAGACACTTTTCTTCTGTGTTCAGTATATATTCAGACCCTCTTCTTCTGTGATCAGTATATATTCAGACCTTCTTCTTCTTCTGTGATCAGTATATATTCAGACCCTCTTCTTCTTCTGTGTTCAGTATATATTCAGACCTTCTTCTTCTGTGATCAGTATATATTCAGACCTTCTTCTTCTTCTTCTGTGATCAGTATATATTCAGACCTTCTTCTTCTGTGATCAGTATATATTCAGACACTCTTCTTCTGTGATCAGTTTAAAGGTCGCAGTAACGTCCACCTGGGCCCGGACGTCCTGCTGAGGAGGAACGCTGTGGCTCGTAGTCAGAACTTCATCAACCTGAGGGAGGTGTGTGACCGGTTCAAACTGCCGCCTGGAGAGTACGCCATCATCCCGTCCACCTTCGAACCGCATCGCAAAGGAAGCTTCATCCTGAGGGTGTTCACCGAGAAAGAGGCCACCACCAGGTCTCTGCGGGTGGAGGGTAGCGTTAATGTTGCTAGGCTAGCTAGTGTCTTAAAGTCTGTCTCTGGTGAGTGTGCACTAAAAGTCTTTGGTTAGTTTAACCTGTTTCCGTGTAACGAGTCCGAAGCGTCTTGTGAAGAAACGGAATATTTCAAGCTGCCAAATATCACTGTTACAGATGATCAGCAGCTCAGAAAGACAAACAGTCATATAATATAATAACTGCTGCAGGAGTGTGTGAGTATATAACTTTACTATGATGTAAGTTACATTCAGAAAGTATTTTCCCAGAAACAGGTGCTGGGAAAGGGAGGGGTCATTTTATAATCAGGGTATATTCAGGCCAATACGGTACTGGTCAGACTGGTTGTAGAGATGAAAGAGTTTGTCGTCTCTCTACAACTTGTTTTTTTATCTTTTCTCTGTTTGTTTCAGTCCGATGGAGGAGGACGTGAACGCCGACATCCAGGAGGTGACACCTGTTCCATGACACATCAAACTAGTCATGAAATATCTGTTTCAATGCAAACAAGATAATAACTGATTAGAACAGATAATAACTTGTGAACATATGCAAACTCATGTCCATTAGTTCGTATTTATAATAATAACTTAATGCTGTGAGTCACTTTTTTGTTCCAAACATATATTACTAATATTTTTCCTCGCAGCCTGAAGTCAGACAGAACGATGTGGATCCTCACTTCAAACGTCTCTTCGTCCAGATCTCTGGAAATGTAACAATAATTTATTTATAAATGAACAACTTTTCTGCCATGCAGCTGATTGGAGGCACATTTTCATGTTTAGTTTTATTCTGTTTACACAGGACTCTGAAATTTCAGCCTCCGAGCTCCAACAGGTTTTGGACAAAGTGATCTCTCAGAGTAAGAACAGTTGAACCTTCACATAATGACAGAGGCTTAATTTAAAGTATTTTAATGGTTTTATAGGCTTTGTTTGTGATATTCAGTAGAGTGGTTAACATGAAAAGTGTAAAGTTAAGAATATTTACGTTTTTAAAATAATTTTCTGCTTCTGTTTCTGAACATAAGAACTGTTTATGTAGTTTATTAACAGTTCAGTGATGCGTCTTCATCCTGCTGCTGTTCCCTTGAATCTGTTTCCATATTTCATCTGTAACCTGCAGTAGAAATGTCTGAACTGAGCTGCCTGTTGTTTGTTTGAAGGATCTGATGTTAAAACCGACGGTGTCAGTCTGCAGACCTGCCGCAACATCATCAGCCTGCTGGACGTATCCTTCCACCAGTTAAATCACAAAGCACTCGTTTATATTCAGTATGTATGATGTTGTTCTACACTGAACACCTGAGAGAACATTTAAAGACAGATACAAACATATATCATTTATAGTTGTTGAGATGTTTCTATAGATGGTTTCAGAAGTTTTTTCTTTCTGTGTGACATACAAATAATAAAATGTAGATAAAGATGTAAAAGAGGAAGTGAAAGACGGACAGGTGTGTGTTTGGATCTTTGACTGTCTCTCAGATGGACGGCAGCTCCAAACTCGGTCTGGTGGAGTTTCATGCTCTGTGGACAAAGATCCAGGGATACCTGGTGAGACAAAAGAAAACCGTCACTGACGTTTTATTCTCACTTCTTGCTCAAAGGCAGCCTGCTGGTTTCACACCCGTCGCCATGGTAACGGTGAAATGACTGAAATGAACCACTTTCAGAGTCTGATTCTGCAAAAAAACAGTTTGTGTCCAACTTAACGAGCTCTGAGCCTTGACGAGATCAGGGTTCCATCCAACTCTAGGACTTACTGAGCTCTGGTTCTTACTGAGCTCTGGTTCTTAACCAGCTCTGGGTCTTAACGAGCTCTGGTTCTTAACCAGCTCTGGGTCTTAACGAGCTCTGGTTCTTAACCAGCTCTGGTTCTTAACCAGCTCTGGTTCTTAACGAACTCTGGTTCTTAACGAGCTCTGGTTCTTAACGAACTCTGGTTCTTAACGAACTCTGGTTCTTAACCAGCTCTGGGTCTTAATGAGCTCTGGGTCTTAATGAGGTTTAGGGTCTTCATGAGCTCAGGATCTTAATGAATACTGGACCATAACGAGCTCTGGGTCCTAATGATCTCTGGTTCTTAATCAGCTCGGGGTCTTAACGAGCTCAATCAGAATCTCGCTAATGAATGCAGCGCGTTGATATGTAATGATGTTCTTCTTCTCTGTGTGTTGCAGGAGATCTTTAAGCGTCACGACTCGGACGGTTCTGGTACGATGAGCAGTCATGAGATGCGAGCAGCGCTGAGTGAAGCCGGTATGATTCATTTGCTGCAGAACCTGCTTCAGAAGTTCTGGAGGTTTCAGGTTTCTTTAAGTGAATCAGGGGAACGTGAGAAGGTTCCAGGCTTGTTGTAGATACCAGAGATCTCTGAGGAGGATTCAGGTTATGCTGACAGATGTTCCACAGGTTCAGAGGAGCTTTCAGATCTTGTGAAGAATGTTCTGGAGTTTTGAATTGTTGAACCTTGAGGAGACTTCAGAAGTTCTGAAAGTGGTTCTGTAGGTTCTTTAATGGGTGTAAATGTTCTTTAACTAAGTTCTATGAGGACTAAAGCAGGTGTTTTAGAGGTTCTGGGGGATTTAGGGTTCTTCAGAAAGTCCTGAGGAAGGTTCTAGGAGTCTCTGACTGATCATATGGATGTTTCTGTCAGAACTGGCTCAGAGTCCGTGACTCTGTTTAAACTCACTGTATGTTTGTTGTTTGTTAAATGAGTGAAGGTCTCCACCTGCTGGTCGCTCGCTGCCTCTGCAGGTTAAAACCTCTGACGTGTTCGTGTTTGCAGGTCTTCAGGTGAACACTTCAGTGATTCAGGAGATCGTCGGTCGATACGCAGACGTGAGCTTCGCCATCGACTTCGACAGTTTCATCGGCTGCTTGATCCGTCTGGAGATGCTCTTCAGTCAGTCACAGTTCTTCTTCTGTCCCTCCGTCCACAACTCACATAACAACAACTGTTTCCTTCTATTCAACAATAATCATTTAACAATAAATAGATAACAAGTTGTAACGTTATTTAATACTTTCATTTGACAAAAGAGGAGTAAAAGAATTTGTTAATATAATTGTTCTTTTATCTCTTATTAAAATGAACTCTATTCATGATTAATTAATCTAAATCATCAACACAATGAATCTGAGATGTTTATTTATAAAAAGTTCATGAGTTTAGTTTGTCAGGAATCAAATAAAAATATCTTCTGATCATGTTCCGTCTGGAGGAAACAAAACAAGAATAAACATCAAACAACAACGTAAATATTTCAGTACGTCACGTCATGTACGTCATGTGACACATTATGTCATACAGACGCTGCACATGTGAGTCAATTTACATAAATCAAATCAATAATAATGATCATAATTATTGACAGAAATAAAAAAATAACAACATTGTCTTTATTTATTTTGAATAAACTTTATTTGAAAAACACAAATATTTACATACAAATGGACTATAATATAATAAAAGACTGAAGTTTTACACATAAACACAGACACTATATAGTTTATCATCATCATCATCATCATCATCATCATCATCATCATCAATAAACAGCAAACTGAACATCTGGAGATGATGAAGCAGCTGCTTCTCTCATCTCTGTATCAGTTATTGATCGTATATTGGTTCAGAATGTGATTCAGCTGATTGTGTTTCTGTTTTTAAATAAAGTTTTTTTTATGTT
Source organism: Thunnus thynnus (assembly GCF_963924715.1). NCBI lineage: Eukaryota > Metazoa > Chordata > Actinopteri > Scombriformes > Scombridae > Thunnus > Thunnus thynnus. Next base: position 38,878,173 of record NC_089519.1, read on the forward strand.
TCTTCGTCAGAGATGTTTCACAGTCTGGACCAGAAGCAGCGTGGGATCATCCAGCTGAACCTGCAGCAGGTAAAAACCGTCTGCTGCCCCTGCAGGCCGCCGCCGCCATCATCATCATCATCATCATCACTCATCTCTTCTTCTTCTCTTCCTGCAGTGGCTCTGCCTCGCCATCAACTGACCGCAGCCGCTCCAGGTGCATGCTGGGAGATGATGGTTCAGCGGGTTGTTACCTGAGAGACGAGGAGACGTTTCATCATCTTAATAAAGATTATTGATCAAGTTCAAACATGTCTGAAAGTCTTTCAATAAACTGAACTAATCAAACAACCAGAATCCTGCAGATGATAATAAACAGTTATGATCTTAATATCCAGTTCACTCATCTGGTGGTTCATGAATCAATAACTGATACCACTTATTGATTAAATCACTGGTATCAGTCATTGATTGGACGCGGCAGCTGATCAGACTGATCTGATAGATCACAACATCACTGAGTGGAGACTAATTACAGATCTAATTAAAAATCTGTTAATTATCATTCTGATCAACAGACGAACCATAAACATGATCAGCTGATCAATCAGAAACAGACGTCACTTTTCAGAGGTCAGAGGTCAGAGGTCGGGCTGGATATTGATGCTGCAGGATGAAAACTAATGAAACAAAGCAGAACTTTTTACAGAAAGGTTTGTTCATGATGTGGACAGAAGAAGATCCAGGGTTAGGGGTCGTCATGAGGTCAGCTGACTGTCTCTGTGCGTCTCTGTGGACGACAGAAAACATTTATTAAAGACAAAACCATTTTTTGGTTTGCTGGAACAAACTCATCAGCCTTTCATTCAGGAGAGCAGAGCTGCAGGTTCCACTGGTCTGATATGAAGCAGCCTGCAGTCACCAGGAGGAACATCACACACACACACACACACACACACACACACACACACACACACACACACACACACACACACACACACACACACACAGCCATAACTGCTCCAAATTATACGGAATGTCCTTTAACACGGCTGCTCTCAGAGATCAATCACAGCAGGAACTGATAAAAACCTTTAACGCTTCCTGTCAGAGAAGAACCTTCATTCATGTTTATATTGATGTTAATGAGCTTCAGTTCAGTGAATGATTGCAGCTTGTAGTTTATTTTTCATATTTTGATCTGAAGGCTGATTGTAGTTTCAGGTTTTGCAGCGTTATTAAAACGTGACGTCACGTCTTCGTTTCTCCACAGATCTTAGTTTTTTATCTTCTACTCAATCTTACACATCAACAGAAATATGAAGGTAGATGCAGGAAGATGCTCCAGAAGTGAATATTTTACATTTTTATGATTAAATCTATTTATTTTACTTCACATGAATCCTAACTGGACGACCAGATGATTTTCTGTGTTTGTCTTCGTTAAAACGCACAGATGAGATAAAGATTCAAATCTGTTGATGTGCAGAATCCCAGAAGAGAAGAAGGTCAGATGGATGTTTACAGATTAACTGAATGAAGGAAACACGGAGACGTTGAGTTCAGGCTGCGTTACTGGAACCAGCAGAAACAACAAGCAGCTGAACCAGCTGCAACAGAGTCAGAGACTGGAACTGTTACTGGAACCAGCTGATGGTTGTCGTCTCATCGGCCAGAAGTCTCTTCCGGGATAAAACAGCTGCTCAGCGGACAATCAAACACACTTTTACTGTTACTGAGGTAACGTTGTGCGTCTGTAACGGCGTAGTTTTCAACTGTGACGTTTCTACATGCAATCAAAGATCAGAATATTTCTTCCACTACTCTGCTGACCTTCATAAAGAAACACTCACCAGTTTATCCTGCTGAGGACGATCACCTGATATGATCAAAAGCTGCAGAACAGCTACTAAATGGACCTCATATCGCCAACTGTTGTTTCTAAGGTTCAGAATAAAGAGAGATCTCAATATTTATTTATCAGTTTTCATAGTTTACTCATTAATTCACTGATTTTTGCGTGTGAAACTGTCTTTCATGATGTGATTTGTTTTTACTTCTCTGCATTCTGAAGAAAATGATTTTCTGTTCATAGGATTCAGTTTTCTGATTCTTTTAGTTTCCCTGTAACATCAGATACTGTCTGTCTGCTCATGTGAAAACTCCACACACATCCATAGAGATAAAAAGTCCTTTATCATTCTGATAAAGTCTGATGTGTTGGATTTTATAATATCATTTATACAAAGAATATAAATATAATATAAATAAAACATAAATAGAATATAAATAAACATAAATAGAATATAAATAAACATAATAGAATATAAATGTATGACACCGCCGCAGGTGACAGGTGTAGCTGCAGTACCGCCGCGTGCCGCCGGGGGCAGCAGACGTCACTCTGCCACCACGCGCTGTCTCCATGAAGGACGCACTCCCACTCAGGAGCCCCGCCCATGTACGTCAGCACCTGCGCACGCGCAGCCGCTCCACAGTCTACGGTAACGCACACCGGAGTCACAACAACCGACAGCCGCTCACTGTGACCGGCCGTTAGCTCGGTGACTGTCCGCCTGTCTGGAGGCCGGGGCCGGGGCGACTGTCAGAGAGAGTCCGGAGAGCAGAGCCGGAGGAGGGGACAGTAAAGGGAAGCTACCGGAGCCGGCCCGCCGGAGAGTCGCTGTGTTCGGGTAGAATGTTATCAGCGGAGCGGAGCGGAGAGCACCGAGCTGCCCGCTGATTCACACCCACAACCCCGGGAACACTCCCGGTGTGTCCGCTCATAGAGACCCGCTGCTAACCGCTAACATTAGCCAGCGGGCTACATGCTAATAGGCTAACCGTGTCCAGGTGCTGTCGGTATGGAACGGTTAACGGTAACCGTGCTCTTATCCCGGTAAACAGAAACACACCCAACAGTTAGCTGCTAGCCGCGGAGCTAACGGGCAGCTGGGTAACATCTGGCCGCAGATAGCTCTCCGTGTAGCGGCCGAGGATGGTCGCAGTGACGGCAGCTGTTCTGGAGGAACGGCCTGTCCCCGCTGGATGTGCTGAGGCTCCTCGCTTCTCCCGCCCCGCCGGGCCCGGACAACCGCGCACAGCGTTCATGTAAACCGGTGAACTGTGCGTGTCGGTCCCGCAGCAGCAGCCATGCAGGCGGCCCAGCTGCAGTACGACTTCTTCAACGAGGAGAACGCACCGAAATGGAGAGGCCTGCTTGTTCCTTCACTGGAGAAGGTACAGACACACCTGTCTGTCTGTTCTACCTGTCTGTTCCACCTGTCTGTTCTACCGGTATATCTATCTGTCTGTCTGTCATCACACGTCAGAACATCACACTCTAGAACATCACACTCTAGAACATTAGACTCTAGAACATCACAATTCAGATTGTCAGACTTTAGAACATCAGGCTGCAGAACATCACACTCTAGAACATTAGACTCTAGAACATCACACTCTAGAACATTAGACTCTAGAACATCACACTCTAGAACATTAGACTCTAGAACATTAGACTCTAGAATATTAGACTCTAGAACATCACAATTTAGATCGTCAGACTTTAGAACATCAGACTTTAGAAAATCAGACTCTAGAACATCACACTCTAGAACGTCAGACTTCAGAACGTCAGACTTTAGAACATCAGACTTTAGAACATCAGACTTCAGAACCTCAGACTTTAGAACCTCAGACTTTAGAACCTCAGACTTTAGAACCTCAGACTTTGGAACATCAGACTTTAGAACCTCAGACTTTAGAACCTCAGACTTTAGAACCTCAGACTTTAGAACATCAGACTTCAGAACCTCAGACTTAAGAACCTCAGACTTTAGAACCTCAGACTTTATAACTTCAGACTTCGGAACATCAGACTTTAGAACATCAGACTTTAGAACCTCAGACTTCAGAACCTCAGACTTAAGAACCTCAGACTTTAGAACCTCAGACTTTATAACTTCAGACTTTGGAACATCAGACTTTAGAACATCAGACTTCAGAACCTCAGACTTTAGAACCTCAGACTTTGGAACGTCAGACTTAAGAACGTCAGACTTAAGAACGTCAGACTTTATAACGTCAGACTTAAGAACGTCAGACTTTATAACGTCAGACTTAAGAACGTCAGACTTAAGAACATCAGACTTCAGAACATCAGACTTCAGAACATCAGACTTAAGAACCTCAGACTTCGGAACATCAGACTTCGGAACATCAGACTTCAGAACCTCAGACTTTAGAACGTCAGACTTCAGAACCTCAGACTTCAGAACGTCAGACTTCAGAACGTCAGACTTTAGAACATCAGACTTCAGAACATCAGACTTAAGAACCTCAGACTTTAGAACCTCAGACTTTAGAACCTCAGACTTTAGAACCTCAGACTTTGGAACATCAGACTTCGGAACATCAGACTTCGGAACATCAGACTTTAGAACATCAGACTTTAGAAACTCAGACTTCAGAACCTCAGACTTAAGAACCTCAGACTTTAGAACCTCAGACTTTATAACTTCAGACTTTGGAACATCAGACTTTAGAACATCAGACTTCAGAACCTCAGACTTTAGAACCTCAGACTTTGGAACGTCAGACTTAAGAACGTCAAACTTAAGAACGTCAGACTTTATAACGTCAGACTTCAGAACATCAGACTTAAGAACCTCAGACTTCGGAACATCAGACTTCAGAACCTCAGACTTCAGAACCTCAGACTTCGGAACATCAGACTTTAGAACCTCAGACTTTAGAACCTCAGACTTCAGAACATCAGACTTCAGAACCTCAGACTTCAGAACCTCAGACTTTAGAACCTCAGACTTCAGAACATCAGACTTCAGAACCTCAGACTTCAGAACCTCAGACTTCGGAACATCAGACTTTAGAACCTCAGACTTTAGAACCTCAGACTTCAGAACATCAGACTTCAGAACCTCAGACTTCAGAACCTCAGACTTCGGAACATCAGACTTTAGAACATCAGACTTTAGAACCTCAGACTTTAGAACCTCAGACTTCAGAACGTCAGACTCTAGAACCTGTTTCGCAGCAGATATGATATTGATCGATAAACAGATATTTAACTGGTTTAACTGGACATTCACCATCAGAACTGTGGAGAAGCGACTGTGCAACTTCAGCTGGTTGAAGTCAGTTTGTTTTTGGTCAAACAGACACCTGCAGGTTAATGTGTTCAAACACAACTCACCTGCATACAGGTCACACACACACACACACACACACACACACACACACACACACACACACAGACAGACAGGTGTGTGTGTGACACATATGGACAGGTGTGTGTGTGTTGTCGTAAACAGCAGATGAACCTGAATCTTTGTGTGTTTTTGTTTCGTTTTTATTTTTTCTAGATTTTCTTTCTCACTGAAACGTTATTACAGTTTTTCTTCATACAGCTCACCTGTTATTACCTGTATACCAACTATTATACATAAAATACTAAATATTATACATAAAATACTAAATATTATACATAAAATACCAAATATTATACATAAAATACTAAATATTATACATAAAATACCAAATATTATACATAAAATACTAAATATTATACATAAAATACTAAATATTATACATAAAATACCAAATATTATACATAAAATACTAAATATTATACATAAAATACTAAATATTATACAGAAAATACCAAATATTATACAGAAAATACTAAATATTATACATAAAATACAAAATATTATACAGAAAATACCAACTATTATACAGAAAATACCAACTATTATACATAAAATACCAACTATTATACATAAAATACAAAATATTATACAGAAAATACCAACTATTATACATAAAATACCAACTATTATACAGAAAATACAAAATATTATACAGAAAATACAAAATACAGAAAATACAAAATATTATACAGAAAATACAAAATATTATACAGAAAATACAACATATTATACAGAAAATATAAAATGTTATACAGAAAATATAAAATATTATACAGAAAATACAACATATTATACAGAAAATACAAAATATTATACAGAAAATACAACATATTATACAGAAAATACAAAATACAGAAAATACAAAATATTATACAGAAAATACAACATATTATACAGAAAATACAAAATATTATACAGAAAATACAAAATATTATACAGAAAATACAAAATACAGAAAATATAAAATATTATACAGAAAATACAAAATATTATACAGAAAATACAAAATATTATACAGAAAATACAACATATTATACAGAAAATACAAAATACAGAAAATATAAAATATTATACAGAAAATACAAAATACAGAAAATATAAAATATTATACAGAAAATACAAAATACAGAAAATATAAAATATTATGCAGAAAATACAAAATATTATACAGAAAATACAAAATACAGAAAATACAACATATTATACAGAAAATACAAAATACAGAAAATACAAAATATTATACAGAAAATACAAAATACAGAAAATATAAAATATTATGCAGAAAATACAAAATATTATACAGAAAATACAAAATACAGAAAATATAAAATATTATACAGAAAATATAAAATGTTATTCAGAAAATATAAAATATTATATATAATATTTAGTATATATTAGCCTATACAGAGAAATAGAAAGTATGAGAGGAAAGATGTGGGTTCTGTTGTGGTGAAACATGTCTGTAACGATCAGTCGATTAGTTTCCAACTGTTTTGATAATTGATGAGTCGTTTTGATTGATTTTTATTGTCTGGGGTTTTTAGTCTCTCTGACAGTAAACTGAAGATCTTTGTAGACATTTGAAGACGTCATCGTTGGGAAACACTGATCCACATTTGATCACATTTTATGGACCAAACGACTGATCAATTAATTGAGAAAATAATCACATATTAATCAATAATGAAAATAATAGTTAGTAGCAGCGCTGGTGAGTTGTATAATGAAGGAAAAAGTGAATTAAAATAAAGTAGATGATGAAGATGTATGACAGTGATAAACATGCAGCTCAGTGCAGAATGACTGATGATCAATAACCTGATCACAGTAGAATCATGATCAATAACCTGATCACAGTAGAATCATGATCAATAACCTGATCACAGTAGAATCATGATCAATAACCTGATCACAGCATTTCATTTCATAAAGTATCAGTGAACAGCGACGGCTGTAACGCCTGCAGGCGTCCAGCTGGGGGCAGCAGAGAGGAGGCTGCAGGACCAGCAGGACCAGGAAGTACTGACAGGGACAGAGCAGTGCATGCTGGGAATGTTTCTGCAGTCAGACGGTCGACCTTTAACAGTAAACAGCTACAGGAGCTGACAAGGTCCAAAAATCAATGTTTATAATAATATTATAATAATCTGTTTACACAGAACTGATGATCAATAACTAATATATCAAACATCATTAATCAAGTTACATTAATTATTGATTAATTGTGAATATTTCAGGTTATTGTTTTGTTTATAATCAATGAGAAATATCTGGTCTGATCAGAAGTTTGTCAGAATAAATAAATAATTCAAGACATAGATGATTGATTATTGATTAACCCAGTTGAGTTTGATCCAATCAGAAACATTCAGATGAACTAAATAAATGATGAAAGGAGCCTCAGTGCAAGTCTTCAGTTTGGCTGTTTGTTAAACGTAGCCAGTATGAGATTCCAGTGTGAACTGGTCCCAGTAGGTGGAGGTGACCCGCATGCGTCACACAGAAGCGCTGAGGTCGCTGTTTACAGTGTGATGAATGAGTGGATGTGCAGGAGAAGCAGAGACGTCATGACGACGAGTGTGGAGGGTTAATGACGGAGCAGTTAAAGGACCTGAGAGTTCCTCCAACAGCAGCAGGAAGAACTCCAGCAGAACCGACTCTAGGTGGCGCTGTCTGCCTCCACTCAGAGAGAAAGGAGACACACACAGAGAAGCATAATAACAATAATAATAGAAATATGACTAATAATAATAATAATAATAATAATAATAATAACAATAATAATAGCAGCAGTAGTGATGACAGCAGCTGAAGGTTTCCTTCTGGGGAAGAAGCCGAGTTAGTAACGAGCATGAATACATGAATGTGTAAAACTCAAGACTCTCATCAGAGACATTCCTTCGTTCTCTGTTAAACAGCAGTGTGTGTGTGCGTGTGTGTGTGTGTGTGTGTGCGTGTGTGTGTGTGTGTGTGTGCGTGTGCGTGTGCGTGTGCGTGTGTGTGTGTGTGTGTGTGTGTGTGTGTGTGTGTGTGTGTGTGCGTGTGCGTGTGCGTGTGCGTGTGCGTGTGTGTGTGTGTGTGTGTGTGTGTGTGTGTGCGTGTGCAGGTACTGAATCAGGTGCATCCTAACCTGGTGTCCCAGCAGGAGGCGCTGCAGTACATCGAAGAGCTGATCCTGCTCCTGCTCAGCATGCTGTGTCAGGCTCAGCCACGCAGCGTGCAGGATGTGGAGGTAACACACATACACACACGCATACATACACACGCGCATACACACACGCATGCATACACACACACGCGCATACATAGACATAGAGACACCCGTTGAAACCTGGTTCTATGTGGAATGTTTTGAAGCTGCTCTGCCTCGGCACCTGAGATAAACGTCTCTGCAGTCAGCGTGTGATCTGGACGTTCTAGCGTGTGATCTGGAGGTTCTAGCGTGTGATCTGGAGGTTCTAGCGTGTGATCTGGAGGTTCTAGCGTGTGATCTGGAGGTTCTAGCGTGTGATCTGGAGGTTCTAGCGTGTGATCTGGAGGTTCTAGCGTGTGATCTGAAGGTTCTAGTGTGTGATCTGGAGGTTCTAGCGTGTGATCTGGACGTTCTAGCGTGTGATCTGAAGGTTCTAGCGTGTGATCTGGAGGTTCTAGCGTGTGATCTGGACGTTCTAGCGTGTGATCTGGAGGTTCTAGCATGTGATCTGAAGGTTCTAGCGTGTGATCTGGAGGTTCTAGCGTGTGATCTGGAGGTTCTAGCGTGTGATCTGAAGGTTCTAGCGTGTGATCTGGAGGTACCTAGCGTGTGATCTGGAGGTTCTAGTGTGTGATCTGAAGGTTCTAGCGTGTGATCTGGAGGTTCTAGCGTGTGATCTGGAGGTTCTAGCGTGTGATCTGGAGGTTCTAGCGTGTGATCTGGAGGTTCTAGCGTGTGATCTGGACGTTCTAGCGTGTGATCTGAAGGTTCTAGCGTGTGATCTGGAGGTTCTAGCGTGTGATCTGAAGGTTCTAGCGTGTGATCTGGAGGTTCTAGCGTGTGATCTGGAGGTTCTAGCGTGTGATCTGAAGGTTCTAGCGTGTGATCTGGAGGTTCTAGCGTGTGATCTGGAGGTTCTAGCGTGTGATCTGGAGGTTCTAGCGTGTGATCTGGACGTTCTAGCGTGTGATCTGGACGTTCTAGCGTGTGATCTGGAGGTTCTAGCGTGTGATCTGGAGGTTCTAGCGTGCAGCAGCCTCCCTGTAAAGCCCCGGCACTCGCCTCTTGCTGCTCATCTCCTTCTTTCTACTCAGCCGCCACTTTGTTCAGTATCTGCTGTCGCAGAAGAAAACTATTTTGTCGTGTCTGCTAGCAAGACTTGCTTTTCCTGCGCCTCACCTCTGCTGCCAGACTCCTGCGTCCTTCGTTCCCGTGCCGCCGGTCTGAGCTTGAGCTGCATTTCACCCAGTCTATTTGCTCGTTCCACACCAGCCTGGTGCCAGTGTCTGGAGTCTTTGAAGAGGATAAGAGGATGGTGACCCCACGGCCTCCCCAGCTGCCGGCCTGCCCAGGATTTCACCACGGGCCTCTTTGCTAAGCCGTGTGGGAGGTCTTGCCTTGCTGTCATCGTAGCACCCATCTTCACCTCTGGGCAGTGTCAGTGGTTCTCCCCGCTGAACGCTAATCCTCCAGCAGTGGCTTATGGCCATGTTCCACCATCGAGGGCTGGTAGTGGAACAAGGGGGGCCCCCCAGTCAGGGTCTGTCTCCTCCCCTTCACCTCCAGGCCAAGGTGGGCTGTTGAGCTGCTAACTCCCATTAGCACTGGTAGCTCTGTTACCACTGTTGGAGCTGCTAGCGTTGCTGCATTGACCACCAACCAGCGACTCTTGTCTCATTGGCTGGCGGTGTGCTGGCGATGCTCAATGCGTGTGGGCTGAGTTAGATGCAAGCTAGTGTCTGCCAGGTTGGCCCGGACACTTGAGTGTCTGCTTGTAACATTGGAGATGTGTACTGGGGAAATGTTATCCTGACTGGTCTCGCAGCCCCAAAGAAGGATGGCGACCGAAACACCACAACAGCAGGTTTGTGAGTTATGAGGCGGATTGCATCACTCCTGCTGGGGAGGAGACGCCGCTCCATCAGGCCTGTCTCAGTGGACCACATGTGTCTGGCAGCCGCCTGCTGGGAGTACATCTCATACCTCACAGCCTTCGCTTCAGGTTTGAACCAATAGCGAAGCCTGTTAGACATAGAAGTAGTTACTTGCATGTAACTCCAAGATAATTAAAGGAGGTTTTCTAGAGCGCTGCGTAGTAGCTGCGTCCTGATTGGGCGGTGAGTGCGTAGTAGATTCCTCTTAGGTGCTGAGGCGAAGCTTCGTTAGAGGACTAAACATGTACTCATCCAGGTAACTTCTACTTCTTAATTTATAAGAACTTGGGCTATTTTTAAGGTCGGTACTTCAACAAGACAGGGTGAAGTTTTACTCGACTTAAAGATGACTGCACGTTACTGAAAGTGCAAGAAAATCTCCAAGTTAAAAGCCAGTAAGACACAAACTATTAGAAAAGTGATCATCTGCTGGTATGATTGAACTAAAACACGACACAAGCTGAGAAGCTGTCTGCATGCAGCTGATCAGCTTAATGAACCAATGACGTTCCTCCGTCTACCTCCCGTACCTGTCCTGTTGGATATCTGTGGGTTTGAGAAACATTTTATGGATCAATTCATTGAGAACATATTGCTCACTGTCTTCTCTGTCCATTGATATAATAGTAATTATAATAATACGTTTTATTTATAGAGCACTTTTCAAGGACTTCTTCACTGCACAATTTATTCATATTTTCATCCTCAAGAAAAACAAAATGTACTCACCTGAAAAACTGATCATCCGACTCATTGATGAGTTTTTACTAAAACCAAACACTAAACAAGATTTTATTTAGGCGACAGTTAACTTCAGTGAACTGTAAACAGACGCCTATACGCCATGGTTATGCTACGTAAACAACGATGTCGCCGTGATAGCGACTTGTAAATCACAACATATCCACGCCCTGAAGCATCCGCTGCTTTATCCTCTATTTTACTCTAAATGGAGCCATAATTTACTAAATGAACATCATGCTGTGTTGAAGAAAACTTGAAACTAGCGACTGAGATCATAAAGTCATCAGGAAACAGTTTACTGAGGTCATAAATCCAGAGAGCAGTAGAGTCCTTTTAGAGACTCCAGCCAGTGGAGTCGCCCCCTGCTGGCTGTTAGAGAGAACGCAGGTTTAGCACCTCTGCATTGGCCTCATTTAATCAGCATTAAACTGACTTTTAGCAGAAAGAACAGTGTCAGTAATAGTTTCTACTGCAGCAACTAAACTGTGTCAGTGATACTATTGTTGGATGTTTACATATTTCAAAATAAAAGACCAAAATATTATTTTCTACCTTTCTTTTTTTTCTGCTGTGCTGAGAACGTAACTTAGTGACATCATCCCAGAGCCCACATGATGAGTTCTCTCACACTGACCTCAATGATTCACTATCTGATCACCTTTCACAGTCACTAAATAACAACAACAACAGAGATGAGTCAGAGTTCTCCTGAGATGAAAAGCAGCAGACATACAGACAGCTCCCAGGTTGGATCAGTCCTGGGGGGTCAAACATCTACACTGTGATGACATCACTGTCAGACTGGAGTGTGATTGGTGGTTCTGATCTGTTTTTGCTTCTTGTTTGCAGCTGATGGAGGCTGCAGTGAGATACGAGGTGCTCTCTGGTAAAATACCACAGCTGCTGGTATTTTACCTCACTGACCCCCCCCTTCCTTTGACCTCTGACCTCTGACCCCTCACTGCTCCTCAGTTCAGCTCAGCCGTGTGTGCCGTCTTCCTGTTTGGTGATGTGTGCAGTCAGTTGATCACACTGAAACACCTGCAGCGATCAGCCAATCAGAGCCCAGAGCCATGATTCATGCTGTCAACAAACATCTGTCAGATCCAGCTGTGTTTCTGTCACTGTGCAGAAATGATCAGTACTTGAGTAAATGTACTATTTAGTTTTCACCACAGACATGTAGTAGTTGTGTTTAAACTACTCTCTGGAGTCCACCTGGACCACGTGTTTCACGCTCAGTAGATTGATCGTAGCATAGTGGCTGCACGTTCACAACACAGAGCCGACATGTACGACCTCTAATGAGGAACTTTATGTCACACTGACCCGGGTGGACTCCTGCGTACTCGCAGACGTGGGAAGTAAAACAGCAGGTAGACAGACAGTTGTCCTCTTCAGTCATTAAACTATAAAACTGATCACAGTCTGATGGTGTCATCACCTCAACATGAACATGTTCATCAGTTTCTGTTGTCAGACAACTGAATGAGTTTCATTAATACTACCTGTTCACCAGCAGCCGGTCTGCAGGTGACAGATCCCACCAGAGTGATCAGTATCGGGTCGATCCCTCCAGGATTTCACCAGTCTGTTCTGATTATTGAGGCCACAAATGTTTGATTTTCAGCAGCTTTGTGATGTTTTATGTCTCTTTTTGTGGTAAAATTGCAATCAAAGTAAAATAATGTGATTTATTCAAACTGCTGCCAGTGAAAAGTCGTATGTAACGACTTCCTGCAGATCACAGAAACAACTAGATTTCAGCTGAACATGAGAACCATCAGGACTCAACGTTCTATAAAACTGTACTTGAGTTCCATTTATAACCTTTATTAAATAAACTTTCAGCTCAACATCAGCAGCAAATAAAATCATCAATAATGTTATAAAATAAATAGTTTGATGTTTATGTTTGAGGCAGATTATGTCTCCTGACTCACTGAATCAAACCTCATCTGGGAACATTTGGGAACATTTGGGAATAGTTTTGCTCGTCTATGGCATCGTGTTTGTTGGCAGGTGAGATTTGTCGTCAGTTACCGCCACACCAAACGCCACGATTGGTCCAAACCACAAGCAGCTGCTGGTTTGGACGTTTATGCAGAAAAGTTGCTGTAATTTAGTGAAACTGCAGCTCTTTGTGTTAATATTGCAACCACAAACTGGTAATTACCTGGAGGTAGCGTACAGAGCAGCTTCTCATCAGATCAGCTGATTAAGCTTCATGCTGTGAGTCACCTGATGACAAAATCAAACTGGTTTGTTGTCAGTTTGTGTGTCTGAACTCGACCAAAGATCCTCTGTGAGGGAAGACGCTCCACTCTGTAACACCACTGTGTTTCTGTAGTTCCAACAGAGTGAGACGTCTCCTCAGAGCGTCAGTAGGAACCAAACAGATCCTTTTCCTGAGAGGAGACGGTTCTGTATCACTCAGTCCAAACCATCCAATCAGAGCAGAGCACAGGTGTGTCCTGCAGTGTGATCAACAACACCTGGTTTCTGTTTGAGTCCAGATGTTTACAACAGATTAGTCAAGAAGTTTAGACCTGATCAGTCCAGATGTGTAGTCCAGATCAGTCCAGATGTGTAGACCAGATCAGTCCAGATGTGTAGACCAGATCAGTCCAGATGTGTAGTCCAGATTCCAGATGTTGACCCCTCCTCCTGTGTCTCAGGAGCGCGTGCAGAAGAGTTTTCCTCACCCGATCGATAAGTGGGCGATTGCTGATGCTCAGGCGGCCATCGAAAAGAGGAAGAGGAGGAACCCGCTGGCTCTGCCTGTTGACAAGATCCACCCACTGCTGAAGGTGTGACATCATCATCATTATCATCATCATCGTCTTCATCATCCACTCCCTCTGACTGTCTCCCATGATGCCTTGTGTTGCAGGAGGTGCTGGGCTATAAGATCGACCACCAGGTGTCGGTGTACATGGTGGCCGTGTTGGAGTACATCTCCGCTGACATCCTGAAGCTTGCTGGAAACTACGTCAGGAACATCCGACACTATGAGATCTCCCAGCAGGACATCACTGTGGCCATGTGTGCAGACAAGGTACGCACCTAAACACACCTGAGACACACCTGAGACACACCTGAGACACACCTGAGACACTCTAATACACACCTGAACACACCTGAACACACCTGAGACACACCTGAGACACACCTGAGACACACCTGAGACACACCTGAACACACCTGAACACACCTGAGACACACCTGAGACACACCTGAGACACACCTGAGACACACCTGAACACACCTGAGACATACTAAGACACTCTAATACACACCTGAGACACACCTGAGACACACCTGAGACACACCTGAACACACCTGACATACACATGCAGACACAGCTGTTTGAGGAAGGGGGGTCATCACAGGTCAGCATGGCAAAAAAAATGTCTCACTTGTCTGTGTCTCACCTGCTCTCACCTGCATTCACCTGCTCTCACCTGCATTCACCTGTATTCACCTGCTCTCACCTGCATTCACCTGTATTCACCTGCTCTCACCCGTATTCACCTGCACTCACCTGCACTGAGACACACCTGTTTGAGGAAGGTCATCACAGGTCAGACCAGCAAAAACAGTCTCACTTGTCTGTCTGTATGTCACCTGTCTGTGTGTCCAGGTGTTGATGGACATGTTCCATCAGGACGAGGAGGATATCAGCGGCTTCCCTCTTATGGATGAGGAGCCCTCAGCCAATGAGGAGCAGAATTACTATGAGCTGGTGAGGAGCTTCATGTCTGATGGTCGACAGTACCTGAGACAGCTCAACCTGCTCATCAAGGTGTTCAGAGAGCCCTTCAACTCCAGCCCCATGCTCTTCTCTCAACACGTATGTATGACTGCTCTCACCTGCTCTCACCTGAAACCTACCTACTCTCACCTGTACTCACCTGAAACCTACCTACTCTCACCTGTACTCACCTGAAACCTACCTGCTCTCACCTGTACTCACCTACTCTCACCTGAAACTCACCTGCTCTCACCTGTACTCACCTGTACTCACCTGAAACCTACCTACTCTCACCTGAAACTCACCTGCTCTCACCTGAAACTCACCTGTACTCACCTGAAACCTACCTGCTCTCACCTGTACTCACCTACTCTCACCTGAAACTCACCTGCTCTCACCTGTACTCACCTGTACTCTCCTGTACTCTCCTGTACTCACCTGCTCTCACCTGAAACTCACCTGCTCTCACCTGTACTCACCTGTACTCTCCTGTACTCTCCTGTACTCACCTGCTCTCACCTGAAACTCACCTGCTCTCACCTGTACTCACCTGTACTCTCCTGTACTCTCCTGTACTCACCTGCTCTCACCCGAAACTTACCTGCTCTCACCTGTACTCACCTGAAACTTACCCGCTCTCACCTGTACTCACCTGCTCTCTCAGACTTAATGACTTGATAATCACCCGATCAGACTTATTGATTACCTGTGGTGTCTCAGGACGTGGACAGTATCTTCAGTCGGATCGTTGATATCCACGAGGTGACGGTGAAGCTGCTCGGTCTGATCGAGGACACGGTGGAGATGACAGATGAAGGCAGTCCTCACCCTCTAGTGGGCAGCTGCTTCGAGGACCTAGCTGAGGTCTGTCTGTGTGATTGATTGATTTGATCGATTGACTGATTGATTGATTAGCTGTGGTTCTATCTGATGTGTGATGTGATTGGCAGGAGTTGGCCTTTGATCCGTATGAGACATACACTCAGGACATCCTGCGCTCTGGTTTCCATGAACACTTCCTGAGTCAAGTGTCCAAGCCGGGAGCCGCCTTCCACCTCCAGGTAAGCCCCGCCCACTGACCCCTTACATTACACTAACTGCTGAGAAACCAGGTGGAGACTTCCGATTGGTCAG
Organism: Thunnus thynnus; assembly: GCF_963924715.1. Classification (NCBI taxonomy): domain Eukaryota; kingdom Metazoa; phylum Chordata; class Actinopteri; order Scombriformes; family Scombridae; genus Thunnus; species Thunnus thynnus. The sequence continues at coordinate 38,894,145 of NC_089519.1, forward strand.
GGAAGGAGGAGATCATCAAACGCTAGCATCTTGGAGCTCCATGTTTGATATGAATGTGTTCATTCAGGGGGGTTGGTGTTAGTGCCCCTACAGGCTGCTGACGTCACTACAGTCACAATATAAACAAACCACATCCTGATGATTGGTGTACAGCTTGTCCTGAGGGAGGCGCTAGAGGAAAGGGTCATTAAATACATGAAACAGCAGCTCAGTGTGATGATGTCGTCATCATAATCATCGTCATCATGCCGTCTCTGTTTACAGTCCATCTGTGAAGGCTTTAAAGAGGCCGTCCAGTACGTTTTGCCCAGACTGCTGCTCACTCCTGTTTACCACTGTCTGCACCTGTTCGAGATCCTCAAGGTAAGACTGCTCTACAACGCCTGCACAACACCTTAACAACACCTGCACAACACCTTAATAACACCTGCACAACACCTTAATAACACCTGTACAACACCTTAATAAAACCTGTACAACACCTTAATAACACCTGTACAACACCTTAATAACACCTGCACAACACCTTAATAACACCTGCACAACACCTTAATAACACCTGCACAACACATTAATAACACCTGCACAACACCTTAATAACACCTGCACAACACCTTAATAAAACCTGTACAACACCTTAATAACACCTGCACAACACCTTAATAACACCTGCACAACACCTTAATAAAACCTGTACAACACCTTAATAACACCTGCACAACACCTTAATAACACCTGCACAACACCTTAATAAAACCTGTACAACACCTTAATAACACCTGCACAACACCTTAACACCTGTACAACACCTTAACACCTGCACAACACCTTAATAACACCTGCACACCTTAACAACACCTTAATAACACCTGTACAACACCTTAATAACACCTGCACAACACCTTAATAAAACCTGTACAACACCTTAATAACACCTGCACAACACCTTAATAACACCTGCACAACACCTTAATAAAACCTGTACAACACCTTAATAACACCTGCACAACACCTTAACACCTGTACAACACCTTAACACCTGCACAACACCTTAATAACACCTGTACAACGCTTGCACGCCTTAATAACACCTGTACAACACCTTAACAACACCTGTACAACACCCTAACAACACCTGCACAACACCTTAATAACACCTGTACAACACCTTAACAACACCTGTACAACACCTTAACAACACCTGCACAACACCTTAATAACACCTGTACAACACCTTAATAACACTTGCACACCTTAATAACACCTGTACAACACCTTAATAACACCTGTACAACACCTTAATAACACCTGCACAACGCCCTCACACCTTAATAACACCTGCACACCTTAATAACACCTGTACAACACCTTAATAACACCTGCACATCATCTTAATAACACCTGCACAGCACCTTAATAACACCTGCACAGCACCTTAATAACACCTGTACAACACCTTAATAACACCTGCACAACACCTTAATAACACCTGCACAACACCTTAATAACACCTGCACGCCTTAATAATACCTGCACAACACCTTAATAACACCTGCACACCTTAATAACACCTGTACAACGCCTTAATAACACCTGTACAACACCTTAATAACACCTGTACAACACCTTAATAACACCTGCACACCTTAATAACACCTGTACAACACCTTAATAACACCTGCACACCTTAATAACACCTGTACAACACCTTAATAACACCTGCACACCTTAATAACACCTGTACAACACCTTAATAACACCTGCACAACATCTGCACACCTTAATAACACCTGCACACCTTAATAACACCTGCACATCATCTTAATAACACCTGCACACCTTAATAACACCTGTACAACACCTTAATAACACCTGTACAACACCTTAATAACGCCTGTACAACACCTTAATAACGCCTGTACAACACCTTAATAACGCCTGCACAACACCTTAATAACACCTGCACACCTTAATAACACCTGTACAACACCTTAATAACACCTGCACAACATCTGCACACCTTAATAACACCTGTACACCTTAATAACACCTGTACAACACCTTAATAACACCTGCACACCTTAATAACACCTGTACAACACCTTAATAACACCTGCACACCTTAATAACACCTGTACAACACCTTAATAACACCTGCACAACACCTTAATAACGCCTGCACAACACCTTAACACCTGCACAACGCCTTAATAATACCTGCACAACACCTTAATAACACCTGCACACCTTAATAACGCCTGTACAACATCTGCACACCTTAATAACACCTGCACACCGCCTTAATAACACCTGCACAACACCTTAATAACGCCTGTACAACACCTTAACATCTGCACAACACCTTAACGCCTGCACACCTTAATAACACCTGTACAACACCTTAATAACACCTGCACAACACCTTAATAACACCTGCACACCTTAATAACACCTGCACACCTTAATAACACCTGTACAACACCTTAATAACACCTGCACAACACCTTAATAACACCTGCACAACACCTTAATAACGCCTGCACACCTTAATAACACCTGTACAACACCTTAATAACACCTGCACAACACCTTAATAACACCTGCACAACACCTTAATAACACCTGCACACCTTAATAACACCTGCACACCTTAATAACACCTGTACACCGCCTTAATAACACCTGCACAACACCTTAATAACGCCTGCACACCTTAATAACACCTGTACAACACCTTAATAACACCTGCACACCTTAATAACACCTGCACACCTTAATAACACCTGTACAACACCTTAATAACACCTGTACAACACCTTAATAACACCTGTACAACACCTTAATAACGCCTGTACAACACCTTAATAACGCCTGTACAACACCTTAATAACGCCTGCACACCTTAATAACACCTGTACAACACCTTAATAACACCTGTACAACACCTTAATAACACCTGCACACCTTAATAACACCTGCACACCTTAATAACACCTGTACAACACCTTAATAACACCTGTACAACACCTTAATAACACCTGTACAACACCTTAATAACGCCTGTACAACACCTTAATAACGCCTGTACAACACCTTAATAACACCTGTACAACACCTTAATAACGCCTGCACACCTTAATAACACCTGTACAACACCTTAATAACACCTGCACACCTTAATAACACCTGCACACCTTAATAACACCTGTACAACACCTTAATAACACCTGTACAACACCTTAATAACACCTGTACAACACCTTAATAACACCTGTACAATACCTTAATAACGCCTGTACAACACCTTAATAACACCTGCACACCTTAATAACACCTGCACACCTTAATAACACCTGCACACCTTAATAACACCTGTACACCGCCTTAATATAACCTGTACAACGCCTTAATAACGCCTGCACACCTTAATAACACCTGTACAACACCTTAATAACACCTGCACAACATCTGCACACCTTAATAACACCTGCACAACACCTTAATAACGCCTGCACACCTTAATAACACCTGTACAACACCTTAACACCTGTACAACACCTTAACACCTGCACAACACCTTAATAACACCTGCACAACGCCTTAATAACACCTGCACAACATCTGCACACCTTAACACCTGTACAACATCTGCACACCTTAATAACACCTGTACAACACCTTAATAACACCTGTACAACATCTGCACACCTTAATAACACCTGTACAACATCTGCACACCTTAATAACACCTGTACAACATCTGCACACCTTAATAACACCTGCACAACACCGTAATAACACCTGCACAACATCTGCACACCTTAATAACACCTGCACAACACCTTAATAACGCCTGCACACCTTAATAACACCTGTACAACATCTGCACACCTTAATAACACCTGTACAACACCTTAATAACACCTGCACAACATCTGCACACCTTAACACCTGTACAACACCTGCACACCTTAATAACACCTGTACAACACCTTAATAACACCTGTACAACACCTTAATAACACCTGTACAACATCTGCACACCTTAATAACACCTGCACAACACCTTAATAACACCTGTACAACATCTGCACACCTTAATAACACCTGTACAACACCTTAATAACACCTGCACAACACCTTAATAACGCCTGCACACCTTAATAACACCTGTACAACACCTTAACACCTGCACACCTTAATAACACCTGTACAACATCTGCACACCTTAATAACACCTGCACACCTTAATAACACCTGTACAACACCTGCACACCTTAATAACACCTGTACAACATCTGCACACCTTAATAACACCTGCACACCTTAATAACACCTGTACAACACCTGCACACCTTAATAACACCTGCACACCTTAATAACACCTGTACAACATCTGCACACCTTAATAACACCTGTACAACACCTTAATAACACCTGCACATCATCTTAACAACACCTGCACAACGCCTGTGCAGCAACGTATAACATGCACCGCACATTTCATACAGACGTCTCATTGGCTGAAGTTTGATCTGTGTCTCTTCAAAACAAAAACAACCAATCAGTGATCGAGATGTCCAGGTGTAGCCCTGCCCACCTGCAGATTTCCAGGCAGATGATTGGATGCAGCTGTCTCTCTCACATTGACAGACAGGTACAGAAGTCAGACCAGGACCCTGCAGCTGCAGGACCAGGACTTAAGCTGCTTTGTTGTTAAACCTCTGAAAGAGTCCAGTCATGTTCTGCAGATTATTCAGGGCTGAGGGGGGGAGGGGGGGGGGGATTTATCCTGATCCGGTTCTGATCCTGGACTCTGAAGAAACAGGACACAGGACCTCAGACCAAAATCTGTTCACCTGGTTATACCCAGGTCCTGGTTCTGGTCCTGCAGCCTACCTGGCCTGGTTCTGTATTTCTGACTCTTGGCAGCAAAAAGTCTCATTATTTTCCTTTTGTTTGAGCCAAAATAGACTTTTTGTTATTGTAGTTATGTAAATATGTAAATATGTAAATATGTAGATGTAATTTAATTTAGTTATATTGTTTGCAGACACTATATGGTTCAGATTATTTGAGTATCGTTTATTTTGTTACATTTTTAATGAATGAACAGTTGCAGTTTTTTCCCAGTTTTACTGCAAAAAAGTGCAAATAAAACATTGTAAAGTGTATTACTGCAAAATATAATAATCACAAAAACTGTTGAAATCCTGCAGGGACTAAAAAACAAACAAGCTTCAGCAGGCTGCTAATAAAGCTAATAAAGCTAATAGAGCTGATAGAGCTAATAAAGCTAATAGAGCTGATAGAGCTGATAACCCCCCCTCTGTGTTTCCGTAGCAACTGGAGGAGAAGAGTGAGGATGAGGAGGATAAGGAGTGTCTGAAACAGGCCATCACAGCTCTGCTCAACCTGCAGAGCAGCATGGAGAGGATCTGCTCCAGGAGCCTGGCCAAGAGGAGGCTCAGGTACGTCTCTACACCCGCCTCCTGCTCCACCCTGCTCCATCACCTCCACCTGACACCTACCCCCATCACCTCTACCTGACACCTGCTCCATCACCTCCACCTGACACCTGCCCCCATCACCTCTACCTGACACCTGCTCCATCACCTCCACCTGACACCTGCCCCCATCACCTCCACCTGACACCTCCACCTGACACATACCCCCATCACCTCTACCTGACACCTGCTCCATCACCTCCACCTGACACCTGCCCCCATCACCTCTACCTGACACCTGCTCCATCACCTCCACCTGACACCTGCCCCCATCACCTCTACCTGACACCTGCTCCATCACCTCCACCTGACACCTGCCCCCATCACCTCTACCTGACACCTGCTCCATCACCTCCACCTGACACCTACCCCCATCACCTCCCCCTGACACCTACCTCCATCACCTCCACCTGACACCTGCCCCCATCACCTCTACCTGACACCTACCTCCATCACCTCTACCTGACACCTGCTCCATCACCTCCACCTGACACCTACCCCCATCACCTCCCCCTGACACCTACCCCCATCACCTCCCCCTGACACCTACCTCCATCACCTCCACCTGACACCTGCCCCCATCACCTCTACCTGACACCTGCCCCCATCACCTCCACCTGACACCTACCCCCATCACCTCCCCCTGACACCTACCCCCATCACCTCCCCCTGACACCTACCTCCATCACCTCCACCTGACACCTGCCCCCATCACCTCCACCTGACACCTACCCCCATCACCTCCACCTGACACCTACCCCCATCACCTCTACCTGACACCTGCCCCCATCACCTCCACCTGACACCTACCCCCATCACCTCCACCTGACACCTACCCCCATTACCTCTACCTGACACCTGCCCCCATCACCTCCACCTGACACCTGCTCCATCACCTCTACCTGACACCTGCCCCCATTACCTCTACCTGACACCTACCTCCATCACCTCTACCCATCACCTCCACCTTTCACCTCCACCCATCACCTCCACCCGACACATGTCCCATCACCTCCACCCATCACCTCCACCCGACACATGTCCCATCACCTCCACCTTTCACCTCTACCCATCACCTCCACCTTTCACCTCCACCCATCACCTCCACCCGACACATGTCCCATCACCTCCACCCATCACCTCCACCCGACACATGTCCCATCACCTCCACCTTTCACCTTCACCCATCACCTCCACCTTTCACCTCCACCCATCACCTCCACCTTTCACCTCCACCCATCACCTCCACCTTTCACCTTCACCCATCACCTCCACCTTTCACCTCCACCCATCACCTCCACCTTTCACCTCCACCCATCACCTCCACCTGACACATGTTCCATCACCTCCACCTTTCACCTCCACCCATCACCTCCACCTTTCACCTCCACCCATCACCTCCACCTGACACATGTTCCATCACCTCCACCTTTCACCTCCACCCATCACCTCCACCTGACACATGTTCCATCACCTCCACCTTTCACCTCCACCCATCACCTCCACCTTTCACCTCCACCCATCACCTCCACCTGACACATGTTCCATCACCCCCACCGTTCACCTCCACCCATCACCTCCACCTTTCACCTCCACCCATCACCTCCACCTTTCACCTTCACCCATCACCTCCACCTTTCACCTCCACCCATCACCTCCACCTGACACATGTTCCATCACCTACACCTTTCACCTTCACCCGTTACCTCCACCTGACACATGTCCCATCACCTCCACCCATCACCTCCACCCGACACATGTCCCATCACCTCCACCTTTCACCTCCACCTGACACTGTCACCCATGTGTATATATATAACATTAAATCCTCTGAGACTCAGCAGCAGGGAAATAATCTGACAGACGAGTTGTTTTTAAAGTGTGTGAGTAGATGAAAGTGACTCGTGTGACTTGCAGTAGACGGAGAACAGACAGATTTACAGATTAAATGTTCTATAAAGTGAAAGTTAGAATGTTTTATAAGAATAAAGAACACAGAAATATTCTCAGTGAACACACAGAGCAGCTTCAGCAGAACAAAGAGAGCAACACTCTCTCTGGACTCCTCCCATCCTCCCTGTTTCCCTCTGGACTAAAATAGAGTGTGGCGGGGGGGGGTGTTAGGGTCATAGGTCGGAGGAGGGTGGAGGTGTGGGGGGGGTCAGAGTGGTGTTGTGAGAAGGAAGTAGCGTCAGCAGCTGGGCGGTGCTGCTCTGCTGCTTATTGTTCTGTGTTAGAAAGAAAAGAACTCGGAGAGGAAACCTGCTGCTCGTTATTCTGCACGTTTTACACTTCAAACGTCTGAACACCTGAAGAAGAAGGAGAAGAAGAAGGAGAAGAAGAAGAAGGAGAAGAAGAAGGAGAAGAAGAAGAAGGAGAAGAAGAGGACAGATGATTGGATGATTGGCAAGTGGATATGAGGACGTACGTGACTTCAGTTTCTTCATATGTTTCTCTGAGTGTTGCTGTTATGTGTTCGTGGTAGATGGAGAAAGATGGCGGCTGTTTGAGGCTGTAGGAGATAGTTGGAGGTTGTTGTTGTTGTCTGACGGAGGCTGTGTGTTGTTTAGTGATGGAGGCTGACGGAGCAGTAGGATTGGTTGTGAAACAGTGGTCTGCTGGCATACCTCAGGGGTTTATGTTGTAAACTGATTAGCTGCTGCAGAGCGACTGAAACTGCAACAGCAGCAGGCTGACGGCTGTATGTTTGAGTCTGTTACCTGCTGATACACCTGACAGCAGGCTGACGGCTGTATGTTACCTGCTGATACACCTGACAGCAGGCTGACGGCTGTATGTTTGAGTCTGTTACCTGCTGATACACCTGACAGCAGGCTGACGGCTGTATGTTACCTGCTGATACACCTGACAGCAGGCTGACGGCTGTATGTTACCTGCTGATACACCTGACAGCAGGCTGACGGCTGTATGTTACCTGCTGATACACCTGACAGCAGGCTGACGGTGCGTTCTAGGACAATCTAATATCCTTGCTTCATGTCAGTGAAGTCAAATCAGTTACAAAAACACCAGAAGAAGAAGAAGAAGTTCACTTAAGCAGTTTAGTTACAACAATAACAGTTAGGCAGCAAACTAACAGCTGACCATTAACAATCACAAATACATTTATGGACTAAAAGTTTGATCACCTTCACAGTTCTTACTCACAAAGATCAATTAGATCTGATCAGGGATCAAATGATCAAAGTCTCACTGATGTAGGTAGAGTTGTACACACAGGTGCCTGGTTATGTTTTAAAATGGGGGAGGGTTAGGGTGCATTTCTACACCAGTTGACCTCTTGGAGTAAGTCACCAACAGCCACCTGCTCTAGTCTAGATGAGTTAGATTGAGGTTGCTATGACAACTAAGACTGCATCAGAACAGTGTATAACTGGGTGGATCAGGACAGGAAGTGATTATTATGTATGTAGTGATGTTAATGAAGCTCAGCCTGCCTGCTAACAACATTCATACCGACACTGTAAACACTGAGAAATACATCAAATACATCCACTCCTCTGTTGGTTTTGCTGTGATAAACTACATTAACCTGTCACACTAAATTCCCCCCAAAAATCTGTTTATTTACTACACTACCCAGACGACAACTACAGGCCTTAAAGCGGTATGAGCCCAAAATAAACTTATCAAAAGGATGCCGAAATAATACAACATGATGCTGATTCATCCTGTCAGGTCTGTCCACAAGACAACAAGTCTTTTACTTTTAAAATGCTTATTTTCTGAATTTGTTTGGATCGATCAGAGCTACGTTAGCATTGTAGCTGCTCCAGCGACACCTTTAAACACATAGATATCAACTAGTTTAAATTTAAAATGATGTAAAGTCACAGGCATTTAGGTTGTTATTGATGACAGCAGCAGCAGGGGGGGGGTGGATGGGGGTGACTCTGGTGTCAGCTCCGGTTGGGTTGAGATGCGAAAGTGAAGATAAATTAGTTTAAAAGTTAAAAAGATAAACTCCTCCCGCCGGTAAACGGCTCTGGATTACAGCAGGATCCGGTGTGACTCATGTGGTGGTCCGCTGTCTGACGGCAGCCGCGCAGCTGAATCCCCCGGTCCAGATCCAGATCCATGAGACGCGCAAAAGTTTTGCTGAAGTTGAATATTTTCAACACTTGTGAATACACGAAATATGCGTCATTCACGGCGCCAATTTCGCGTTGTGTTATTTGCGTCACCCAGTCAATGTACAGTTGACTTTATATGTAATCTGTGTTTGGTGTGAACACAACATTAGAAGACTGACTGTTTCATATTTGACATTGTATTCATAAAAACATTATGTAGCCTAAAATGTTAGCTGTTTGCAGGCTACTAGAACGTCTTCAAGGTCAAACAAGGACAAACAATTTATATCAATGAAATAATCTTACAACACATCACAATATGATTTGTATAATTGAACCTGGTTAAACAATGTTAAAGCTGAGGGTTGCTGTGACCATCTTCAATGTCTGGCAGCAACATACAAACAGTTTGGATGACTGAAACCATCTAACTGCACACAGGTTCTAGCGGAGCGATTAGCACCACCAGCTGATGGAGCTGTAACGTTATACAGGAATGAATAATCAGAACATTATCTCAAGTCAAGAACTATTTTAATGCACAACTCAGAAGGTGATTTTAGCTCCTAAAGACTTAAAAGGGTCATTTTAGTTGAGGACTAGACTAATAAACTAGCAGCTCTCATTTAGCCTGATGAGAGATCATTACATATTACACAAAACGTCATCATATTTAAAAATAATTCCATCCAAAGTCTGACTAGAACGAAAGTAAAGCAGAATATTTAGCAGAAGTCTGAACAAGTTACTTTCCACTGCAGAACATCTGACTGCTTGTTTGCTCTGTCACAGGTTGGACTGAACCAACTCAAACGGTCCCAAAACATCACATTTTTTATTACGATTATTTAAATGGGATGCTTGAATATAATCACCTGATTGTGGAGACTATATGGTGATAAGTTTAATTTTAAAAAGACAAAAAGTGGGAAAACCATAACTTTGCTCCCCCTGATTAAATAATGGAGACGTATTTACTCCACTGCTCAGGCGCCTGTAGTCAGACAGGTTCAGGTTGTCTCAAGTGTTTCTTGGGAGGTAGGAGTGAGACAAAAAACCAATATATTGATATTGTGATATTTTGCAATATTTCTACTTGTGATATGTTATCAATACACTGGCGCCAAGTATCAATATTTTTAACATACACTCAGAATTGATTGAGCAGCCTCCCACTACCCTCCTCATTTTATTGAGAATGATTTAATAAGAGCCGTATCTCGTATCTCCATGGCAACAGAAGGAGAAGCACGGCTGCTCGTACAGATGCCAACCGTCCATGTTGACGTGCAGACGCACGGAGCAAAATATGGTGTTATTAATTATTATTGGACTGAAGCTGCATTCATGTTTCACGTCCAGACTGAATATATTGCTCCATTACTTCTCCTGATGTTTGACATGCTGGTGGTAAGCACGGCCCAGCGGAACCGTCTCTGAGTTAAAGCTGTAATCTGTAATTATTCCACATTAAAACGTCTAAAAACAACTAGACCTGTGTTAAATATGTTGTTGAGTTGTGCATTTTCAAACTCAGAGAAATCTGTAATTTAATCAAAGTAACGGACCGTTTCATTTGGTCGCCTGTCGATGGCGTCATACCTCCTCTACCAAAGAGTAAACACGCACCAGATGCATACGGCGGCGCTGTGTTTGTCCGCTACAATGGCGTCTACCAAAGAGCTTACACACATACAAGATAATACATCAGCGTTGTGGTTGTTCCACACAAACTGTTATAAATGGACTTTTATTCAGTTTTAAGCCACATTTTCATGATAAATTTAGGTGGTTTTTAACTATATCTTTTAGCTGGAAGAAGGATTTTAGTCATTGGACGTCTGGATCTTAAGTTATCAGAGAAATAAACTGGACAAACGTTAGCAGCAGCTCGGCTAACAGCCCCTCCAGGAAGTCTGGTGGTCACCGAACATCGTCGGAGAAACACTGATTTTTTTTGGTGAAACAGCTTTATTCAGTGTTTTTACCTGTAATCTGCGGGTCGGTTTGTTCTGGAGAGGAGGAGACCTCTGTGGAAAAACGTCCCAAGCTGGTTATTTAACAACGAAGACAACAACTCCCATGATCCCTTGCTACTTCACACCATCATCACACTCCGTCTTTTGTTATTGTTTTGATTGAGACGCCTAGCAGCTGAAATGACATATTGTGCGTTGAACACACCAGACTCCCATAAACCCTCACGTTACCTTCAGCTTCACAGTTCAGAGGCTCGTCTGTGAAACTAATGAACTGGTTATTAACAAGCATCATCTGATGGTTTCTTCTTTAGTTACAGATGGTGATACATTGTAGATGATTTCTCTGTGATTTATCATGTATTGTTGTTCTATATGGTTATCGTGGAACATGGTGACAGTCTGGTATCGTCTGCACCTCAGAGATCTGATGGATTTCTGATCATGAAGTGACATCTGAAAGTGTAACCGATGTTTTTATATTTCTTCACGTGCAGATCAAACCATCAGTGAAGTGATCATGTGATCAGGTCCTTCATCACCACGAACACGTGTACATCTGATCAACCAGTTACTATAGTTACAGTAAATATCTAAACATGCTGCCAAACATGATGATGTCACGGAGCGGCAGGTAACTGTAGGTGATGATGTCACAGTCAGGTGTTGTCACTGTGTCTTTAACAGTCCCGTTTGTCCGAGCTGACGTCGAGGTCTTCCTGCCACCACAGCAGCCACGCTGGTTTGTACAGACCCCGAAAAACGTCGTCCAATCAGAACTCACTCTGCTGTCACATGATAGACGTGTAGAAAACCAACCCAATGATGAATTAAAGGAACAGTTCACCCTGAAATGAAACAGTCTGAATCCACTCAGCTGAGGTGGAAGAATCTTTCCACAGCTCTCAGCTAAAGGTAGTAAGTGGACCTTGAGTTTTACGTATATATGAAATTAGTTGTTAACAGACAAATTATTATTCAAATGATTACTGAATCATTTCTACACTAATCCTCCTTAAAACCATGTGTAGTTTCACTGATCGAGACCTGATACTGTCATCAATATTCTGTATGTGCTGCCTTATCTAAAGAAGAATAAATCAAATTGTTTTCTAACTATAATATACAGAGGAGGTTCATGTCTGCAGTTCCCGTCAACCTGTATGTAGCCTGACTAAACCCAGGGCAAAGAGATCCAGAGATCCAGTTTGAGATTAAATCTGTGGATCTGTAGATCTCCTGTCTGAGCTCACAGACTGATGACACTCATCTGTAACAGGTAGCTGAGATCCACCTGAGGATCAGGTGATGATCAGGTGATGATCAGGCGAAGATCAGGTGATGATCAGTTGAAGATCAGGTGAAGATCAGGTGAAGATCAGGTGGTGATCAGGTGAAGATCAGGTGAAGATCAGGTGAAGATCAGGTGAAGATCAGGTGGTGATCAGGTGAAGATCAGGTGATGATCAGGTGATGATCAGGTGAGGATCAGACGAAGATCAGGTGATGATCAGGTGAAGATCAGGTGAAGATCAGGTGGTGATCAGGTGAAGATCAGGTGGTGATCAGGTGAAGATCAGGTGAAGATCAGGTGAAGATCAGGTGGTGATCAGGTGAAGATCAGGTGATGATCAGGTGAGGATCAGGCGAAGATCAGGTGATGATCAGTTGAAGATCAGGTGAAGATCAGGTGAAGATCAGTTGAAGATCAGGTGAAGATCAGGTGAAGATCAGGTGGTGATCAGGTGGTGATCAGGTGAAGATCAGGTGAAGATCAGGTGGTGATCAGGTGGTGATCAGGTGAAGATCAGGTGAAGATCAGGTGAAGATCAGGTGAAGATCAGGTGTGATCTGTCCGTCCTAGTAAGACTGGGATCAGCTCGTAGCACTAACACAAATCTGAACTTGTATCCGGTCTGTTGACTCGAGTCTCTGAGTCCTGACTGTCCTTCGTGCCTGACTGTCTTCTTCTTCTGTCCTCTCACTCTTCTTCTGTGGTCTGCAGCGAGTCGGCGTGTCGTTTCTACAGCCATCAGATGAAGGGGAAGCACCTGGCCATCAAGAAGATGAACGAGATCCAGAAGAACATCGACGGCTGGGAGGGGAAGGACATCGGCCAGTGCTGCAACGAGTTCATCATGGAAGGCACGCTGACCCGCGTGGGCGCCAAACACGAGCGCCACATTTTCCTGTTCGACGGCTTGATGATCTGCTGCAAGTCCAATCACGGCCCGCCGCGGTTGCCCGGCGCCGGCTCCACCGCAGAGTACCGGCTGAAGGAGAAGTTCTTCATGCGCAAAGTGCAGATCAATGACAAGGATGACAAGGAGGGCGAGTACCGCCACGCCTTTGAGATCATCCTGAAGGACGGGAACAGCGTGGTGTTCGCCGCCAAGTCCGCCGAGGAGAAGAACGGCTGGATGGCGGCGCTGATCTCGCTGCAGTACCGCAGCACGCTGGAGCGCATGCTGGACTCAGCCATGCTGCAGGAGGAGAAGGAGGAGCAGATGAGGCTGCCGGGCGCCGAGGTGTACCGCTTCGCAGAACCCGACTCCGAGCAGAACGTCGTGTTTGAGGAGAACGTCCAGTCCAAGTCCGGGATCCCGATCATCAAAGCAGGGACGGTCCTGAAGCTGATCGAGAGGCTTACCTTCCACATGTACGCAGGTGAGACGCGATGTCACTCAGGTGTTAACTGTTATCTTCATCACTGATTCATCTGTCAGATATTTTGTCACTTAATTGATCAGTTGTTTAATCAATAAGATGTTTTGTTCCAGCTGTAGATGATTGATCAGCTGTGAATCAGAGACTTGAATCTGATCCGCTGCCTCAAGCTCTCATTCTGAAAGAAAGAGGCTATTTCTGGACAAATAAATCTCGTCTCAAAGGTCACTCTTCTGGGGATTCTGGGTAATATTCTGAGCCTCTGGCATCGCTGTCAGACCATCTGACCAATCAGAGTCCTGTCCACTGATTGGTCCTTAGATGGACTGTAGCTGCAGCCACACCTCACACACGAGGACATTAAATCTGCTGCTCACTGACCTCTGAACTCTGTCTGAGGTCGTGACGTCCCTGTCAACTATTGATTATTAAATATTGATGATCTTCTGATATCCAGTCTGATCTGATAAGTTGACTGTATTACAGTGTTACTACTCTGGTTGTACAGCAGTGTTACAGAGTGGAGCCTCTTCCTTCACAGAGGATCTTTGTTCCACTTTCATTTTGTCATCAGGTGACTCACAGCTTGAAGGTTAATCAGCTGATCTGAGCTCAAAGTGACCCTCAGGATGTCTCAGCACTAAAGATCCATCTGATCAGGTTTATTTAAGCCGACATTGATCATATAAAATATGAATCGATCAACATCTGTAGTTGTGATCAGTTCAGTTTACAAACCGTCTCTCTGGTCACATCTGAAGAACTCATCACTGATAAACTCCGTTAAATCATTTCTGCACATTCACAGTGACAGAAAAGATCCATCTGATCAGGTTTATTTTAGATGGTATTGATTATTATGATCTGATCAGGACGTCTGTAATGAGTTTAGACGTGAAGTTTGATCAGTGAAGGTCCTCACATGTAAAGAAGAACGTGTGTGTGTGTGTGTGTGTGTGTGTGTGTGTGTGTGTGTGTTCAGACGAGTATTAGAAGGGAAAAAGGTGTTTCCTGTCTAGACCACACACACACACACACACACACACACACACACACACACACACACACACGCGCGTGTGTGTGTGACCTCTCAGCAGGGAGGGGCTTCTATTTCAGGACGCTGTGTGTGTGTTTCCTGACTGATTGTTAGCGAGGCGTCTCCTCTCGTTTCCTCTCAGTGTTTTCACAGTGATGATGTCAGCATCACCGGCCTATCAGATCACAGTCGTTAAAGCAGTGAGTGACATCATCAGTGTGTCGGTTCAGGACTGTGAGAAAAAAGTTTTGTTTTTGCTCCCTGAGAGGCGGAGCCTGATGAAGACACCTGAACACTTTGGTCCAGACACAGAAACAATTCCAGCTGACAGATGAGGCCACAGACAGGTGAGGCCACAGACAGGTGAGGCCACAGACAGGTGACAGGTGAGGCCACAGACAGGTGACAGGTGAGGCCACAGACAGGTGACAGGTGAGACTGTAGACAGGTGAGGCCACAGACAGGTGACAGGTGAGGCCACAGACAGGTGACAGGTGAGACTGTAGACAGGTGACAGGTGAGGCTGTAGACAGGTGACAGGTGAGGCCACAGACAGGTGAGGCCACAGACAGGTGAGGCCACAGACAGGTGACAGGTGAGGCTGTAGACAGGTGACAGGTGAGGCCACAGACAGGTGAGGCCACAGACAGGTGAGGCCACAGACAGGTGACAGGTGACAGTTGAGGCCACAGACAGGTGACAGGTGAGGCCACAGACAGGTGACAGGTGAGGCCACAGACAGGTGACACTGGATGATCACCTGGATGAAACAGGTGACAAGTGATCGGAGGTTATTGATCGTCTCTGATCAGCTCTTGCTCTGTTTACTTCCTCAGATCCAAACTTTGTCCGAACATTTCTGACCACCTACAGATCGTTCTGTAAACCTCAGGAGCTGCTGGACCTGCTCATGGAAAGGTGAGCTCACCTGTCCAACCTCACAGGGACCAATCAGAATGCTGCACCGGCACCCACACAGGTGCAGGTGGTTTGACACGGTTTAGATCAATAATTATTGATTCACTCACCTTTACTGATGTCTTTTCACTAAACTCTCCCATGTTCACTGTTATTGATTACAGTGAAAACTGATCACTTTGGTTTATTGACAACATTCTTATATCAGTATAAAATCCACTATGTCGATTTCTTTATCAGCATGGAGACACAGTCCGTGTCTGACTGAATAATAAAACAATAAGAGCTAAAACAGCAGAAAATAATCATCTGTGGTTTTTGTTTGAGGTTTGAGATCCCGGAGCCGAGGCCCAACGAGGCGGATCAGATGGAGGGAGGAGAACAGCCGCTCAGCGCTGAACTCAAACGCTTCCGGAAAGAGTTTGTGCAGCCGGTGCAGCTCAGGTACAGACGCCACCTGCTGGCAGGTTTCACTCACTGCAGTCAGTCTGCACGGTCGACACACACGATTCTATTGATCAACCAACAATCTACAGATTAATTCCTACAACGGAATGTAGTTCATCCGTGATCCGTACGGATCCCTCCCACAGTTCGGCACGCATGTGAACCGCAGATTAACTGTAAAATTTAATGTGTCATTTAGACAAAGTAAACAAACTGCTGTAAGTACGAGTCATGGACAGACAGCGCGTCGCTAACAAGGATTTAGAAGAGCAACGATCAAACCAGCGTCTGACGGGTCCGAAGTGACGTCTGTAGGTTTGTTTACATGATGTTTGATGTGCTGCAGCTGAGCAGCTAACTAGCATCTAGCTGCTAACTGACGCTAGCGGTGAATGTTTGTTTGGTGGCTCGTTCAACAAGCTGCAGGACGAGACGTGTGTTCATGTTTCTAAGTTATCATCAGGTTTTGATGATGTGGACAGAAGCTGTTTCATTCACTACTGTGTTTAAGGTATCAGGCCTCATAGTGGAATTTAATTTGACAATTTGAATATTTTATATATTTTAAGATTTTATTGAAACGTCGGTCATCTTGAATGTTTTCATTTAAGACCATGGGTAAAAGTTCTGTGCTGTATGTGTTTTAAACAATATATAAATAGAATATAATAAATATATTTAACTTTCCTACTGATTTTAAGCCTGTAAAGGTACTTCTACAGTGTCTTGTTTGTATAGTTTTCTATCTGTTAGCTTATCTGCACAAACACATTCAGAGTTTTTAAACAGGGCTGCAGGATTACCAAACTGGAGAGAAAAGGAAGGTTTTCAGCTCACATCAACTCGTCTTCACATCACTTCACACCACACAAGCTAATTCTCCTCCAATCATGTCTCTAAGTGACTTTGTCTGCAGTCGTGCCGCCTCTAATATTTACTCCATCTGAACTCACAGTGACGCTGAAAGAAACAGAAGACGATTTTAACTAAACAGCAAAAAAGATTCTTTTAAATGATGAAGATGTGACTGTAAGATGTTTGTAAGCTTCTCTGTGACCTGCAGAGTGCTGAACGTGTGTCGTCACTGGGTGGAGCATCACTTCTACGACTTTGAGAGAGACGCTCACCTGCTGAGACGCCTGGAGGCTTTCATCGCTTCAGTCAGAGGTACGAACCCGTCTGAACACCAGAGTCAAACCGTTTCTCAGCTCTGTAGACGAAGCTTTTAGACTGTGTGTGTGTGCGCTCTTCTCACTCTCTCTCAGGTAAGGCGATGAGGAAGTGGGTGGAGTCAATCACAAAGATCATCCAGAGGAAGAAACAGGTGCAGGTGAGCGTTCCCAGTCACAGCATCACCTTCCAGAACTCTCCTCCTCCCATCGAGTGGCACATCTGTAAACCGGGAAACACCGAGCAGTTCGACCTCATGACCCTCCACCCCATCGAGATCGCCCGACAGCTCACCCTGCTCGAGTCCGACTTCTACAGGTAACGCACACAACTCGGAGGTCAGAGTTCAGACGGGCGCCGAGGGCTCTGAGTTCTGACCTCTGACCCCTGACCTCCACCCGCAGGGCGGTGCAGCCGTCGGAGCTGGTGGGCAGCGTCTGGACCAAAGAGGACAAAGAGATCCACTCGCCCAACCTGCTGAGGATGATCCGCCACACCACCAACCTCACCCTGTGGTTCGAAAAGTAAGAACTCGCTCTGACATCACTCTGACATCACTCTGACATCACCACACACCATCCTCCACCCGCCACAAAATGGAAGAATGGAACTAGCCACGGCTCCTCAGTGTCGCAGCTTTAATCAGCGTTACAACCTTAAACTGTATTAGAACTCATTCAGTTCTATATGACACAGTTGGTGATAAGTTTGTCCCTCACAGCGAACCGTAGCTGTATGTTTGACTCAACTCAACTTAAACCTGAATTAACTCGACTCGAATCTACTGAATCTGACCTTGACTCCACCTGACTCCACCTGATTCGACCTTGACTCCACCTGATTCGACCTGATTCGACCTGATTCGACCTGATTCGACCTTGACTCCACCTGACTCCACCTGATTCGACCTTGACTCCACCTGACTCCACCTGACTCCACCTGATTCGACCTGATTCGACCTGATTTGACCTTGACTCCACCTGATTCGACCTGATTCGACCTGATTCGACCTTGACTCCACCTGACTCCACCTGATTCGACCTTGACTCCACCTGATTCGACCTTGACTCCACCTGACTCCACCTGACTCCACCTGATTCGACCTTGACTCCACCTGATTCGACCTTGACTCCACCTGACTCCACCTGACTCCACCTGATTCGACCTTGACTCCACCTGATTCGACCTGACTCCACCTGACTCCACCTGATTCGACCTGATTTGACCTGATTCGACCTGACTCCACCTGATTTGACCTGATTCGACCTGACTCCACCTGATTTGACCTGATTCGACCTGACTCGACCTTGACTCCACTTGACTCAACCTTGACTCCACCTGATTCGACCTGACTCCACCTGATTCGACCTGACTCCACCTGATTCGACCTGACTCCACCTGATTCGACCTTGACTCCACCTGATTTGACCTCAACCTCCAACGTTATTAGAACCGGACGTCCAACTGGAACCTTGGAACCACACACACCTCTAGCTATCTAACTGGGTGGGGGGACTGGACCCTTCAGGAGCTGTTACCTGCAGACTCAGGTGTGTTCCTCTCTGCAGGTGTATCGTAGAGACGGAGAACCTGGAGGAACGAGTGGCCGTGGTGTCTCGGATCATCGAGATCCTGCAGGTCTTTCAGGAACTCAACAACTTCAATGGAGTTCTGGAGGTGGTCAGTGCCATGAACTCCTCACCGGTCTACAGACTGGACCACACCTTTGAGGTACCAACACCACGTATACTAACACCAGTACCCGATCCTGTGCTCAGCACTACCTCAGAACTTTACATTACATCATCATCTGGATAAAAGTTGATGTTTAGGTTCTTAATTTTGCTTTTGTTTCCAGCAAATCCCGAGTCGGCAGAGGAAGATCCTGGAGGAAGCTCACGAGCTGAGTGAAGATCACTACAAGAAGTATTTGGCCAAGCTGCGCTCCATCAACCCCCCCTGTGTCCCTTTCTTTGGTACGATCCAACAGATCATCTGTCAGCTGTCCAGCAGTCTGAGGGGTCAGAGGTTAAATAACGAGTCTGTGTGTCTGACAGGAATCTACCTGACCAACATCCTGAAGACAGAGGAGGGAAACCCCGACTTCCTGCGCCGACACGGTAAAGACCTGATTAACTTCAGCAAGAGGAGGAAGGTCGCCGAGATCACCGGAGAGATCCAACAGTACCAGAACCAGCCGTACTGTCTGAGAGTGGAGGGTGACATCAGGGTCAGTCTGACTTCACCTCCCGTTTCCCGTTTCCTGTTTCCTGTTGTGTTTAATGAGCCGCTCAGGTAACAGCTGATCAATGTGTTCTGTGTTCTGTGGAGCAGAAGTTCTTCGAGAACCTGAACCCGATGGAGGACATGTCAGAGAAAGACTTTGCAGATCACCTGTTCAACAAATCTCTGGAGATCGAACCTCGAAACGCCCGCTCATTACCTCGATTTGTAAGTATCACCATGGCAACGACACAAAGTGATCGATGAGACTTCCTGTTTCCTCTCTGAAAGTTCACTGTTTGGGTTCTTTTTAAATTGGTTTTCAGATAACGACAAACAAGAGAATGACAGTAATGGAGCAGTAAGAGAGCGAGCCACTGTGTTCATTTATTACCGTTGTTACACTATTACAGTCATTTAATGATAAGTTATTGTTCTGTATCATAGAGATTCATGTCGTGCTTGTTGCTGTTCTCTAGAATCGTCTGTTGGCAGTGTTTTCTAGCTTAGAGCGACACGGTTTGTCATCATCTTGTTTGTTTGTTTGTGTACTTTAGTACTTGTGTACTCAGCTTTAGACTCACCTCTGCAGGTTACATACCTGGAAGAAAACAACAGAGTCTTTTAGTCCTGGAGAAGTTTTTCATGCAAGCTCACTGCACAACCACAGCTCGAGCTACTTTAGAAGCCAGCCGCCATGACCACACTTAATGAACTAAAATAAGTAAAAGTAGTCATACGATATAACTTTGCATAGACAAACCTACCAAAGAGATGCTGGTTAAAGACTTGCAGTAGCTTAAATCTACCTGCTGCTGATTCTGACATCACGCAGTAGTTTAAGGAGCAGCTGGACTTCCTGATGTAAAGCTGGGTGAAAAGGTTTCCATTTGAATCCGATCAGACGTAAAGAAGAGAAGAGTGGCCAGCAGGGGGCAGCACTGAACTCACTAACCGAGACGGAAATTAACGAAAAGATTTTGAGCCACAATTCCTGAACGAGTGGTTCGGGTCGCCTGCAGGACTCCTCTCAGGGAATAGTTCTGATGAGGTATTGTTGTGTTGTCTTTAAGTTTTGTGATGTTGGGGCAGGTCGGAAGGATAAAACTCTCACAGCTGTGATTGTACATTAATGTTGTTCTGTATGTTATTTTGTGTAGCCATGGTAACCTGAGTGAATGGTATGTTCCAGTTAGGTGAGGCGGAGAAGGTCACTGGTCAGCTGTTTGTTGGCTCCTACGGCTCATTTTTACCTGTTTGATTAATGTTGTTAATCACTTGTAGTGCCTCCGGCCTGCTGGCCTGCTTTTATACAGCACATTTCATACACAGGTAAGCTCAATATGCTTGACAGTAAAACATAGGAAATATTAAACTAATGAGATAGAAAACACATAAATAAAATAATCTCTCAGCCACGCATACAAAGCACACACACATACATACTGTCCTATTCCTGCTACAGCGCTCACACACTGACTCCAGTCAAGTCAGTTTTATTTATAGGAAGAAGTCATCTCAGGGCACCATGTACCATGCATTAATGGGACATGAATGCATACAGAGGAAGAGGAGGAGGAGGAGGAGCTCACACATGTTTAAAGACTGCTTTTAGAAGACGCTACAGTTACAGCAGATCTCAGGTCATCAGGTGGTTTTCAGGAGACACATGCTTGATGCTCTGAGGGATCTGATTGGTTGATAGCCAGTGAGCAGGTCAGAAATGTATGTAGGAGCCGCACCAGCAGTAATACTTTGAGATCAATTCTATATTCCAGTACAGGTGAAATGTGTATTTTCCTCGTCCCAGTTAACATTCTGAGCTGGAGCCGACTCATTGTCTTCTCTGGACGTCCTGCAAAAGGGCTTTACGGTAATCTGATCTGCTGGAGATGAATGCATGGACCAGTTTCTCAGTCAGACTGGGACAGGAAGCTCCTGAGTCTGGAGATGTTCTTTCTTGGTAACAGCGCTGATGTGATGCTGGAAGTTAAGATGGGCATCGATAATAAGAGCCAGGTTTCTGACGTGCTCACTGTACTTTAGACAAAATGATCTCCTGCTCAGTTCGTTTTTCTTTTTTAAGTTGTGAAGGGTATTGAGACGTCCGGTGGTGATGTCATCAGTACATCTGAGAAGCTCATGTACAGGACTGAGGTTGTCGTACAGCTGTGTGTCATCAGCGTAGGAACAGCAGGATTTATTCTGTATGATGGTACCAAGAGGGAGCAAGTGTAGACTGAATAGCAGTGGACCAAGACCGGATCCTTGAGGAACCCCACAGAACATGTTGTGAAACTTCTTCAGATGTGAAGTTGCCAAGAGATCCGGGGAAAGTTCTTCGTTTTAAATGTGATGAGAACCGTTGAAGAACAGGTCCAGATAAACTAAAACAGTTATTAAACAGTCTGTTTAGTCGATGTTATGTTGTGATCAACAGTGTGGAAAACAACACTCAGGTTTAACAATGTGAGCTGTTTCAGTAACTGGTTCATCGTACAGGTTGTGCAGGATCTTAATACAGGAAGGTTGGACATTGGTCTGTAGTTGCTGGTCCTGGCTGGAGACAGCAGTAAACACACCGTAGGGAGGCAGTAATGATAGAAGATCATCTTTACCCCCCTCCCCCCCCCCCCGTCCAGGTGAAGAAGTACACCTGTCCTCTGAAGTCTCCGGGGATCCGTCCCACCTCTGCGAGGCCCGGCACCATGCGTCACCCGACGCCGCTGCAGAACGAGCCGAGGAAGATCAGCTATAGCCGCATCCCTGACAGTGAGGCCGAGGGCGGGGCTGTGTCCGCCCCCAACTCCCCCCGCACGCCGCTGACTCCGCCCCCTGCCTCAGCCGCCTCCAGCTCCACAGACGTAGGCAGCGTGTTCGACTCGCCGCAGGGGCCCAGCAGCCCCTTCCACTCCAGTAAGCCCCGCCCACTCACACTCCCACACCAATCACAGTCAGGTCTGACAGTAAGCCCCGCCCACTCACACCCCACCAATCACAGGCATGACTGACAGTAAGCCCCACCCACTCACAACCCACACCAATCACAGTCAGGTCTGACAGTAAGCCCCGCCCACTCACACCCCACCAATCACAGTCAGGTCTGACAGTAAGCCCCGCCCCCTCACACCCCACCAATCACAGGTCTGACAGTAAGCCCCGCCCACTCACACCCCACCAATCACAGGTCTGACAGTAAGCCCCGCCCACTCATACCCCACCACAGGTCTGACAGTAAGCCCCGCCCCCTCACACCCCACCAATCACAGGTCTGACAGTAAGCCCCGCCCACTCACACCCCACCAATCACAGGTCTGACAGTAAGCCCCGCCCACTCACACCCCACCAATCACAGGTCTGACAGCGTGTGTGTGAACAGGTGAACCTTCAGGTGTGTTGTGACACTAACAGCTCAGACTAACCTGCACTAACCTTCATCTCTCTGCACGTGTAGATATCAATCAGCTCATGCTGATCAGGAGTTTAATCAATCAATAACTAAGAATCAAGCACAATGGAACAGATCGATAGGAGCATTATCATTATTATCATTATTATTATTATTATATCATAATAATATTATTATTATAGTATTATAATATAATTATTAATATTATTATTAATAATAACATTCAAACTGAAAACTACAAGCTGATTCTGTTCAGTTTGTGTTCTGATCAAACTGTTTGATTTTAGATCAGTGATCAGCTGTTCACTTCAAATCTTTAACTGTTCAATGAAGCCGAGTTTAAATCCCTGAAACATCTGATCAGCTGCAGACGGTCCGGTTCTCCTCCTCCTCCTCCTCCTCCTCCTCCTCCTCTCATCATCCTCCTCCTCCTACTTCTCTCATCATCCTCCTCTCCTCTTCCTCAATCTGTCATCTTCCTCCTCTCCTCCTACTCCTCCTCCTCTCACCCTCTTATCCTCCTCTGCCTTCTCTCCTCCTCCTCTCCTCCTACTCTCATCATCATCCTCCTCCTCTCCTCCTACTCTCATCATCCTCCTCCTCCTCCTACTCCTACTCTCATCCTCCTCCTCCTCCTCTCCTCCTACTCTCATCATCCTCTTCTCCTCTTCCTCAATCTGTCATCTTCCTCCTCTCCTCCTACTCCTCTCATCCTCTCACCCTCTTATCCTCCTCTGCCTTCTCTCCTCCTCCTCTCCTCCTACTCTCATCATCCTCCTCCTCCTCTCCTCTCCTCCTACTCTCATCATCATCCTCCTCCTCCTACTCCTACTCTCATCATCCTCCTCCTCCTCCTACTCTCATCATCCTCCTCCTCCTCTCCTCCTACTCTCATCATCATCCTCCTCCTCTCCTCTCCTCCTACTCTCATCATCATCCTCCTCCTCCTACTCCTACTCTCATCATCCTCCTCCTCCTCTCCTCCTACTCTCATCATCATCCTCCTCCTCCTACTACTACTCTCATCATCCTCCTCCTCCTCTCCTCCTACTCTCATCATTCTCTTCTCCTCTTCCTCAATCTGTCATCCTCCTCCTCTCCTACTCCTCTCATCCTCTCCTCCTCTCATCCTCCTCTTTCTCCTCCTCTCATCTTCCTCTCCTCCTCCTCTCAACCTCCTCCTCATCCTGTCATCCTCCTCTCGTCCTCCTCCTCCTTCTCCTCCTCATCCTGTCATCCTCCTCTCCTCCTCCTCCTCCTCTCACAGTGTTCTCCTCTCCTCCTGCAGCCTGCGACAGTATCTTTGCGGTGGTCTCTCTGCCTCACGGCCCACGTTAGTATGACCCTCCTTAATCTGCGTACATCAGCTTCAGCTCTGACACCAACTCACCTGTCTAACCTACTCACCTGTCTAACCAACTCACCTGTCTAACCTACTCACCTGTCTAACCTACTCACCTGTCCATCCCTCACCTGTCTAACCTACTCACCTGTCCATCCCTCACCTGTCTAACCTATTCACCTGTCTAACCAACTCACCTGTCCATCCCTCACCTGTCTAACCCACTCACCTGTCTAACCCACTCACCTGTCTAACCCACTCACCTGTCCATCCCTCACCTGTCTAACCAACTCACCTGTCTAACCAACTCACCTGTCTAACCAACTCACCTGTCTAACCCACTCACCTGTCCATCCCTCACCTGTCTAACCCACTCACCTGTCTAACCAACTCACCTGTCCATCCCTCACCTGTCTAACCAACTCACCTGTCCATCCCTCACCTGTCTAACCCACTCACCTGTCTAACCAACTCACCTGTCTAACCAACTCACCTGTCTAACCCACTCACCTGTCTAACCCACTCACCTGTCTAACCAACTCACCTGTCTAACCAACTCACCTGTCTAACCCACTCACCTGTCTAACCAACTCACCTGTCCATCCCTCACCTGTCTAACCCACTCACCTGTCCATCCCTCACCTGTCTAACCAACTCACCTGTCCATCCCTCACCTGTCTAACCAACTCACCTGTCCATCCCTCACCTGTCTAACCAACTCACCTGTCTAACCCACTCACCTGTCTAACCAACTCACCTGTCCATCCCTCACCTGTCTAACCAACTCACCTGTCCATCCCTCACCTGTCTAACCCACTCACCTGTCTAACCCACTCACCTGTCTAACCCACTCACCTGTCCATCCCTCACCTGTCCATCACTCACCTGTCCATCACACTCACTTGGTTCACAGGTTTCCCATCCTGACATTGTTTCCATAGTAACAGTCAGTCTCTGCATAAACCATCAGCTGACACCTCATTATGTGTTCACTTGTTTTGTGACACCTGGGAGTTTGTTTAGAACCAATCAGCTGCAGGCAGGTGAACCTGTTCTATCAGGTTCCACTGTGTTGTTCTAAGTGTCTCTGTGTTCTCGCTGCTCTCAGGGTCCTCCTCGGTCTCGTCCATGGTGAGTTTCAGTCGGGGTTCTGAGGACGTTCCGGTTCCTCCTCCGGTTCCTCCTCGGAGACGACCAGAGTCGGCTCCAGCAGAGTCCTCGCCGTCCAAGGTAACAAACATGAATCCAACTTCCTGTTCCCAGAGAACTCTGAGGTTCTGTTCAGATATCAGTGTTGAAGTGTTCTATGGTGAACCGAACTGTTCTTTAAGCAGACTGAATCTACTCAGATCTGTGATCAGTATGTTAAAGGTGCAGTGCGAGAAATATAGTTGAATACGTTGTCTAAGTGTGGGCTCGGTGGACGTTCAGGGGTTTTGCTTTTCCTGTGTTTCCCTTTTCTCATGGAGGTTTTCTGAATGAGTCCAGTAAATATGAGCAGAGGAAAAGGGAAGGGTGTTTTTGGAATATGTGAGGCAGAAGAAGGTAAATGTACTTTTCCTTCAGGAAACACACAGTGATGCAGTAAATGAGGTGGAGAGGAGCTGAGTCACGGTACAGACGTCAGCGCAGGAGTGGCTGTTTTATTTTCACCGGGTCTCACAGTCAGGATCATTTCCCAGAGAAGAAGTGTGTAAGGCTAAGCTACTAATAGTGAGGGCCTGTATTTGCACGTTTTGTTTTTGTCAATGTCTATGATCAGCCTTGTTATTGATCCTACAGTCTCTGAACTCTTCTGGAGGGATGAACATCATTCTTCATAAAGATCTTCCTCATGTGGTGTTGTGATGATGATGATGGTGGTGCAGAGCGCTGTCATAGCTGTTCAGCTGGGTTGAGATCTGGTGACTGTGAAGGTCACATGATTCACATCGTTTAATACTCATCAATCCGTTCAGTGAGCCTCGTGTCCATCGTCATCCTAGAAGAGACCACTCCCACCAGGATAGAAATGTTTCTGATTACTTTTAGATGAGATGATGAATCCTTTTTATACCACACAATAACTCTCTATAGTCTGAGGGATGGTAGTAATATCTCTCTCTCTCTGTGTTTATATAGTGTCTCTCTCTCTCAGTGAATGGTGGAGCTGCAGATTGTGCTTCAGCTTGATTGAATTTTCTGTCTTTCTTGTTGTTTTACGTGTTTATTTTTCTTTATTTTCTTCCCAACAGTTGCTGACAGGTGTATCTGACTGTTGTTCAGGTGTAGTTTGTGGTAGCGTGGCTACCGGCTCGGTTGTGGTGGAGGGTGGTGCGGAGTTTGAGAAGCTGACACGCCGTCATGCAGTCAAACTTGTGCCGGCAGTGAACTGTTGAGTGGAGGAGGCCACCTTAGCGGTGGGAGAGGTGGTGGGTTGCGGCAGCGTGAAGTCTGCCTCCCGCATGAATGGAGCTATTGTTATCTTCCTTGATAGCACAGCCAAAGTTAACGATGTGGTGGAAACAGGTGCCACGTCGGAGACCATGAAGTGTTTTGGTTGTGGTGCAGAGGGGCATTTAATCCGCTCCTGCCCGGAGAGGAGGGGGGAGCAGCGGTGGGCTGCTGCTGGAGAGGAGGCCCCGGCCCCTGCCGAGGAGCTGCGACTCCGGAGCCGACCAGGGCTACAGACGGCCCCGGAGCAGCCGCCGCTGGCCTCGGCAGGGCTCCTGCAGGCAGTGACCCCCCTGCATCTTCTGGCAGTGAACCTTCAAAGTCACCAAAGGGACAAAAACTGGAAAATCTTTAGCAGAGTAAGAAAGTGATTTGTCACTGACCCAGGAGGACCAGCAGAGCCGCTACTCTCCTGCTGGTATAAAGAGTTTTCTGCAGGGAACGAAGGGATCCAGGCTGGTGAAAGTAGAGGATCACTTTGCAGACCTGAAGCTGTTTGTAGAGTCAGCGAAGCCTCTGACAAAAAGATCAGGAAACTTAGGAGATGATGTTCTGAAGAAACTGCTGCTTAAAGTAAAAGCACAAATCACTGCTTGACAACATGTGATCTCTGGTCAGACTGGACCATCTGGATTCTTTTAAACACCCTGTGAACCCAGTGGGCTTCTCTGATCCTGGTCTGCTTTTTTGCTGTGTTTTTATAGAAATGTGCTTACTGGTGTTTTAACACTGCCCCGCTTCATGACGAGGCTTTCAGAGCAGCTTTTACCCACTAAAAGCTGCTGGGAAATCACAGATTAAACAGCTGTGTCAGCAGTTCACTCGTAATGTCACTAGAGACAGAACCAGGTCTATGAGGGACCTGGAGACTCAGGTCTATGAGGGACCTGGAGACTCAGGTCTGTGAGGGACTTGGAGACTCAGGTCCATGAGGTACCTGGAGACTCAGGTCTATGAGGGACCCGGAGACTCAGATCTATGAGGGACCTGGAGACTCAGGTCTATGAGGGACCCGGAGACTCAGATCTATGAGGGACCCGGAGACTCAGATCTATGAGGTACCTGGAGACTCAGGTCTATGAGGTACCTGGAGACTCAGGTCTATGAGGTACCTGGAGACTCAGGTCTGTGAGGGACCTGGAGACTCAGGTCTGTGAGGGACCTGGAGACTCAGGTCTATGAGGTACCTGGAGACTCAGGTCTATGAGGGACCTGGAGACTCAGGTCTATGAGGGACCTGGAGACTCAGGTCTGTGAGGGACCTGGAGACTCAGGTCTATGAGGTACCTGGAGACTCAGGTCTGTGAGGGACCCGGAGACTCAGGTCTGTGAGGGACCCGGAGACTCAGGTCTATGAGGTACCTGGAGACTCAGGTCTGTGAGGGACCCGGAGACTCAGGTCTGTGAGGGACCCGGAGACTCAGGTCTGTGAGGGACCCGGAGACTCAGGTCTATGAGGGACCTGGAGACTCAGGTCTGTGAGGGACCTGGAGACTCAGGTCTATGAGGTACCTGGAGACTCAGGTCTATGAGGGACCTGGAGACTCAGGTCTATGAGGGACCTGGAGACTCAGGTCTGTGAGGGACCTGGAGACTCAGGTCTGTGAGGGACCTGGAGACTCAGGTCTATGAGGTACCTGGAGACTCAGGTCTGTGAGGGACCTGGAGACTCAGGTCTGTGAGGGACCCGGAGACTCAGGTCTATGAGGGACCCGGAGACTCAGGTCTATGAGGGACCCGGAGACTCAGGTCTATGAGGGACCTGGAGACTCAGATCTATGAGGGACCTGGAGGATATCACTAAACCTGCTGGTCTCATACTGCCAGAGTTCTGATCCTTTAAAGACTAAAGCTCTGGTGCTTAAAGCCAGGCGGAGGTCTCAGCTGGTCTCAGCTGGTCTCACATGGTCTCAACTGGTCTGGGTGCTGAGGTGATGTTGTGGACTGTGAGAGTTTTTCTCCTCCAGGTTTTCATCCTGAAGAGAGACGACTGTGACATCATCAAATGAATGATGTCATCATACTGATCAGAATGTTCTTCCAGATGATTGATCTGTTGTTGATCTGTTATTGATGTTGTTGATCTGTTGTTGATCTGTTATTGATGTTGTTGATCTGTTATTGATCTGTTGTTGATCTGTTGTTGATCTGTTGATCTGTTATTGTTCTGTTATTGATCTGTTATTGATCTGTTGTTGATCTGTTATTGATGTTGTTGATCTGTTATTGATCTGTTGTTGATCTGTTGTTGATCTGTTATTGATGTTGTTGGTCTCTTATTGATCTGTTGTTGATCTGTTATTGATCTGTTGTTAATCTGTTATTGATCTGATTGATTGTGTCAATAAAGGTTTTTTTCTCTCTCCTCCTCAGATGATGTCGAAGTTGGACAGCCCCCCCGCTGTCCCCCCTCGCCAGCCCACCTGTAAGCTCCTCCCCCCTCGTTACTCCTCGTCGATGTCGTCGTCGTCCCCCCCCGACAGCCCCCCTTCGCTGCCTCCTCGGGAGCCCCTCAGCTCTCCTCTGCACCTCCTGCCCCCCCCTCAGGGCCGCCCCCGCTGCGACCTGCTGCCTCAGGCCTTCTTCCCCTCCACCTCCTCCTCCATCAGCCCCGCTCCCACCGCCTCCTCCTCGCCCCCTCCCCTCCCTCCCCCCGCCCCCGTCACCCCCAGCCCCAGCCCCGCCTCCAGAAAGATGCCCCTCCCGTCCCCGCCCCTCCCCCTCCTCCCCTTGGACGGCCCCCCCGTCCCCCCTCGTCACGGCGTCCCCAAACTCCCCCCCAAGACCTACAAGAGGGAGTCTCTGAGCCACACCCCCCTGCTGGACACGCCCCCTGCACTGTGAGCAGCTGATTGGACGGTCGGAGGAGGAGGCGGGGCTAAACGAGCTAACACTACAGCGGATTGGATCAGAATAAACAAAACAATGGATTTAAAAACAAACAGAACATGTGATCGATCGGGACGCTCTGATCCGATCAGGACTGAAAGTAAACAAACATCACGTGCCCTTAAAAAAACAAACTGTGGCCTCCAGCAGAACGTCGGAGAACGTCTGTCTGTTTGGTTCTCAGACTGTGCAGAGTGCATTATGGGTAATGTAGTGCCCCACAGACTGAGGCGGACTCTGAGGTACCGACCAGAACCAAAGAGGTACTTTACCGAGACGGACTGATTCTGGCAGACCTGATGTTGGTTCTCTGATGGTTCCTGTTAGAACATGTAAAGAACATGTTGCCTTCTGTAAAACAAGGGAATAAACGTGTTTCTACCAGAACCCGACTCCTGTCTTCATCTCTCCTCACTGAGTCAGTCCGTTACCATGGAAACTGTTTATTTTTAGTTAAATACAACGAATGAATCTGACTTTTATATGATTTTACAGCAGTTTGTGATGTTTTATGTCTGTTTGTGTAAAATAATGTGATTTATTTAAACTGCTGCCAGTGAAGAGTCGTACGTAACGACTTCCTGCAGATCACACAAACAACATGAGAACCATGAGGACTCAACGTTCTATAAAACAGAAAATACTGTACTTGAGTTCCATTTATAACCTTTATTAAATAAACTTTCAGCTCAACATCAGCAGCAAATAAAATCATCAATAATGTTATTAAAATAAATCTAGTTTGATGTTTATGTTTGAGGCAGATTATGTCTCCTGACTCACTGAATCAAACCTCATTTGGGAACATTTGGGAACATTTTTGCTCGTCTATGGCATCATGTTTGTCCATCTTCCACCTGAATGACGTCAGTTACCACCACACCAAACGCCACAATTGGTCCAAACCACAAACAGCTGCTGATTTAGACGTTTATGTAAAAAAGTTGCTGTAATTTAGTAAAACTGAAGATCATAAATGTTGCAGAGATCTGTTGAACTCGTGTTAATTATTGCGACGGCAGAATCGTAGTGAATTATTCTCTGTGAAGCTGCACATAAAACCCCTCCGGCAGCGAACCTCAACCACCTGCAGGATCCAGGTGTGCAGGTGATGCTTGCTTGAATCAAACCTCATCTGGGAACATTTGGGAACGTTTGGGAACAGTTTTGCTCGTCTATGGCATCGTGTTTGTTGGCAGGTGAGATTTGTCGTCAGTTGCCGCCACACCAAACGCCACGATTGGTCCAAACCACAAACAGCTGCTGATTCAGACGTTTATGTGGAAAAGTTTCTGCAATTTAGTGAAATTTATTATTATTTGTATATTACTTATTGTGATAAGTTTCCTTTTTGTTCTTCAGTCACTGATACAAACAGCAGAGACTAATAATAACAATAAATTAGATTTATTGACGGTACATCGTATCAAATCTACAAATAAAACATTCAGTTAAAAATCCTTTAAATGATTTTAAAGACAAACAAAGACCAAAGAACTTCCTGTGATCTGAAAGATGTTACCATGGAAACAACATATTTATTGTTTAAAGTGTCCTCGTGTGCGTATAAGTGACATCAGATCAGTAATCAATCTTTACATTTTTCCTGATTTTATTTCATTTGAGGCCAAAAACTGAAAGTTTTCAGCTGCAGTTTAGTTCAGATTGATCATCTTATTGATCAGATAGTTTCTGATCAGATTGATCATCTTATTGATCAGATAGTTTCTGATCAGATTGATCATCTTATTGATCAGATTTGTATTTCATTGAGACAAACTTGTTCAGATATTTAATCTTTTATTGAAAGAAAACAAACATTATTCATATTAAATTATCAAATATATTGATCAGTCATGACGTCACAGTGATGACATCAGCAGGAAAGGGGCGGAGCTTCAACTGTCATTTTAATTGGTCAAAGAGTCGAACAGGTTCCAGATCAGCTGGCTCTGATTGGTCCGCCAAAGCAGCAGTGTGATTGGAGGATTTGTCAGTTTTCAGGCCTGGTCCTGGTCTGCGTCCTCAGGTGGGCTCAGGTGATGCGGATCGGCCCGTAACAGCCTCTGGACCCGGTCCAGGATGATCTGGTTGGAGCTGCTGCAGTCCTCCGGTCTGTACGGAGCGGTGAGCGTCAGCGCTCCGGCCACCATCAGCTGCTCGCCGTCCTCCTGCACCGGGACCCGGTTCTTCTCCAGCCAGCGCCGCACGCAGTCCCGCCGCCGCCGCAGCTGCTCCGGATCCAGGTCCAAGCCACGGGTCTCAGGGGGGGTGAAGACCGCCTGCAGCCGCCGTGCTGTCTCCTCATCCGCATCCTGCAGGACCTCCACCTGCTGCACCGCGTGACCCATCACCACCCGCACCGAGGCTCCGCCCACCTCACCGAAGTCCACCATGACCAGACTGCGAAGAGGGACAGGACCAGAACACATCAGACCAGGACACATCAGACCAGAACACATCAGACCAGGATCCTCCTGACGGTCAATAAACATTGATCTACAATCAATCATCTAAAAGTGATTTTAACAAAAGCTGATGAAGAATTACAACAAACACAAGATACGAATATCGACTAATAATATTCTGATCAGATATGGATCAATATTCTGATCAGATATGGATCAATATTCTGTTGCTGCATTGATTATTTCTGCCTCAAATGTTTTCAGAAACATGTTTTACTGAAATGTTGAACTGCAGAAAGTTTGAGACACAGAACTCACATGCACGCTCACATGCACGCTCACATGCATTAACGTGCACACTGCTGGTGCTGCAACCAAATCAAAGAACAGAAGCTCAGCGTGACGTCATTCACTGCTCAGGACGCCATGTGTGTTCAAACACGTTAAAGTGTGTCAGTCAGGTGTTATTGATTCTACAGTCTCTGTATTGATGACGTCGTCAGCTGGGTCATAACATGTGATTGACGTCATGCATCATCATCCTGGAAGAGACCACTCCCATCAGGATAAAGCTGATCACTCACAAATATTTCGTATTGATAAGCCGTGACTCAAACCATGCCAGCAAACCTGCATGAAGCTTCAATAATCAATAATCAATAATCATGTTTCCTCTCAGTGTTCATGTTGCTGATCATCTTTACATTCATATATTTGTTACTGAATGATCCAAACTATTCACTATTATTGATCAGCTGAGCTCAATCAGCACTCATCTGATCGATCAGCTTCTGTCACTGCTGACGATCATAATAATAATAATAATAATAATAATAATAATAATAATAATAATAATAATAATACTCTGCGTCCACTGGATTCAGATGGAGGCTCCGCCTTTTGTCTACCTGTTGCCATGGTGACGATGGCTTTTTACATTCAGCACACTGAACTCTGGTTGATCGATCAGACTCTGTTAAAGATGATCAGGTGTGTCGGTGTGTTACCTGGCGGACACCGGGTCCACAGTCAGCAGCCAGCCACAGAGCTCCTCGTCTTTTCCCGCCTTCACCTTCACCTGTTTGTTGACGTAACGGATCCACTGCAGCGGACCTAACAGAGGCCAGCCGCACTGCATCACGGTCCTCTTGTTCGATCAATCTGAGAACACTGATCAATACAACACAAAACAGCGCGGTCCTGCAACTGTTGTACGCGCCTCTAACAGCTCCGGAGGGAAACACCTCCCTGAAATAAAGGTTCCTGTTCCGCTTTACTGCGCATATGATCCGCTGCTGCCCCCTGCAGGTCACTCACACAACTTTATTTAAAATGTTCACTAGACAAACATGCAAGAAGCAGAGTTCAGTGTCTTTAATGGAGCTGGTAGATGTTATTACAGTCTGTCATGGCATGTTTAATAATGCCAGTTGATTTCCAATAATACAAAGTATTTTGTGCTTTAGATTCAGAAACAGAATCAGTGATTCTGGTAAATGATAAGACAGAGAAACAACAACAGGTCAGGTGATAAGTAATAATAAATAACAGTTTCCAATTAAAAGGAGTATAAATATATTAAGAGTTTAAAACATATTCTGCTATTGACAGTAATAACAGTAGAAAGATTGGGACTGTGGGGACTTTAACATATTTTTCACTATTTTCTGACATTTTATGGACAAAATGATTTTTAAAAAAAAACTCTACTGCAACACGTGACGAGGTCAGAGGTCAGACACGTTGGGAACCACTGCTGTAAACAATTGCATGAATGTGATTCATTAGAACAGTTAAAAACACAGTGACACGTTGCCCCACATTTGACACAAGACATAGTAAACTAGACTGACAGGAAGTATTTTGCGTGCTTGTTATTGTTGCTGACTTCACTTCCGCCCCAGTCAGTCAGCGCGCTAGCAGCTAGCAGCTAAACTAACCGGAGCGGGGCGGTGGAGGCTCGGTGAAGATGTCCCGGTCTGGTCGGTACGGAGGAGGTAACTGTGACCCGCCCTGTGTTCTTAC
This sequence comes from Thunnus thynnus, assembly GCF_963924715.1. Lineage (NCBI taxonomy): Eukaryota > Metazoa > Chordata > Actinopteri > Scombriformes > Scombridae > Thunnus > Thunnus thynnus. Next base: position 38,928,692 of record NC_089519.1, read on the forward strand.
GGGCCGGTACCGCAGCTGTGACTGTCCGGTACCGCACAGTTCAGTTAGCATTAGCCTGTCAGATTATGATTCAGAGTTTACTGCAGCTGTGACTGAGGCTGATGTCATGTAACATGTCATCATGTTAAATCCAGTGACAGTTAGCTGCTGAGCTAATAACATCCAGTAGAGTTACAGTTAGCAGCTGAGCTAATAACATCCAGTAGAGTTACAGTTAGCAGCTGAGCTAATAACATCCAGTAGAGTTACAGTTAGCAGCTGAGCTAATAACATCCAGTAGTGTTACAGTTAGCAGCTGAGCTAATAACATCCAGTAGAGTTACAGTTAGCAGCTGAGCTAATAACATCCAGTAGAGTTACAGTTAGCAGCTGAGCTAATAACATCCAGTAGAGTTACAGTTAGCAGCTGAGCTAATAACATCCAGTAGAGTTACAGTTAGCAGCTGAGCTAATAACATCCAGTAGAGTTACAGTTAGCTGCTGAGCTAATAACATCCAGTAGAGTTACAGTTAGCTGCTGAGCTAATAACATCCAGTAGAGTTACCGTTAGCTGCTGAGCTAATAACATCCAGTAGTGTTACAGTTAGCTGCTGAGCTAAGCTGTCTCTTTAATGATCCTCTAGCGCCACCAACAGGTTCTAAAGTCTAAGATAAAGTTTTAATAAAATACGATGCTGCTTGGAGGATCGTTTAAGAAGCCTGACGAGTACCAGGTGCTTTAAATTAATATTCTGCCGTCAGTGGAAGTCAATCTGTCTGCAATGAGGCTTTAAAGTAACAGAAATGAATGGAGTTTGGTTACAGGCAGCGCACTATTATACACTGACATCTGATTGGCTGTTACCTGCTCCACAGAGACAAAGGTGTATGTGGGGAACCTGGGGACAGGGGCGGGGAAAGGCGAGCTGGAGCGGGCGTTTGGGTACTACGGCCCCCTCAGGACGGTCTGGATTGCCAGGAACCCACCAGGGTTCGCCTTCGTGGAGTTTGAAGATCCACGAGACGCTGACGACGCCGTCCGAGGGTTAGACGGCAAGTCAGTACCACACACACACATACTAACACACACGCACACACACACACACACGCATACTAACACACACACACACACGCATACTAACACGCATACTAACACGCACGCACACACGCTTACTAACACGCACGCACACGCATACTAACACGCACGCACACACGCTTACTAACACACACACACACGCATACTAACACGCACGCACACATATACTAACACGGACACACACACGCATACTAACACGCATACTAACATGCACGCACACACATACTAACACGGACACACGCATACTAACATGGACACACGCATACTAACACGCACGCACACACATACTAACACGGACACACGCATACTAACACGCACGCACACACATACTAACACGGACACACGCATACTAACATGCACGCACACACATACTAACACGGACACACGCATACTAACATGCACGCACACACATACTAACACGGACACACGCATACTAACACGCACGCACGCACACACATACTAACACGGACACACACGCATACTAACACGCATACTAACACACACACGCATACTAACACGCATACTAACATGCACGCACACACATACTAACACGGACACACACATACTAACACACACACAGCATACTAACTGTGTAGAACCCTGTATGTGTTGCTGTCAGTGGAACGTGTATCTAGAACCCTGTATGTGTTGCTGTCAGTGGAACGTGTATCTAGAACCCTGTATGTGTTGCTGCCAGTAGAACGTGTATCTAGAACCCTGTATGTGTTGCTGCCAGTATAAAGTGTATCCAGAACCCTGTATGTGTTGCTGCCAGTAGAACGTGTATCTAGAACCCTGTACGTGTCGCTGCCAGTAGAACGTGTATCTAGAACCCTGTATGTGTTGCTGCCAGTATAAAGTGTATCCAGAACCCTGTATGTGTTGCTGCCAGTAGAACGTGTATCTAGAACCCTGTACGTGTCGCTGCCAGTAGAACGTGTATCTAGAACCCTGTATGTGTTGCTGCCAGTAGAACGTGTATCTAGAACCCTGTATGTGTTGCTGCCAGTATAAAGTGTATCCAGAACCCTGTATGTGTTGCCGCCAGTAGAACGTGTATCTAGAACCCTGTATGTGTCGCTGCCAGTAGAACGTGTATCTAAAACCCTGTATGTGTTGCTGCCAGTAGAACGTGTATCTAGAACCCTGTATGTGTTGCTGCCAGTATAAAGTGTATCCAGAACCCTGTATGTGTTGCTGCCAGTAGAACGTGTATCTAGAACCCTGTATGTGTCGCTGCCAGTAGAATGTGTATCTAGAACCCTGTATGTGTTGCTGTCAGTAGAACGTGTATCTAGAACCCTGTTCGTGTTGCTGCCAGTAGAACGTGTATCTAGAACCCTGTATGTGTTGCTGTCAGTAGAACGTGTATCTAGAACCATGTTCATGTTGCTGCTAGTAGAACGTGTATCTAGAACCCTGTACGTGTTGCTGCCAGTAGAATGTGTATCTAGAACCCTGTATGTGTTGCTGTCAGTAGAACGTGTATCTAGAACCATGTTCGTGTTGCTGTCTGTAGAACGTGTATCTAGAACCCTGTATGTGTTGCTGTCAGTAGAACGTGTATCTAGAACCCTGTACGTGTTGCTGTCAGTAGAACGTGTATCTAGAACCCTGTAGGTGTTGCTGCCAGTAGAACGTGTATCTAGAACCCTGTAGGTGTTGCTGTCAGTAGAACGTGTATCTAGAACCCTGTACGTGTTGCTGCCAGTAGAACGTGTATCTAGAACCCTGTAGGTGTTGCTGCCAGTAGAACGTGTATCTAGAACCCTGTAGGTGTTGCTGCCAGTAGAACGTGTATCTAGAACCCTGTATGTGTTGCTGCCAGTAGAACGTGTATCTAGAACCCTGTAGGTGTTGCTGCCAGTAGAATGTGTATCTAGAACCCCGTAGGTGTTGCTGCCAGTAGAGCGTGTATCTAGAACCCTGTAGGTGTTGCTGCCAGTAGAACGTGTATCTAGAACCCTGTAGGTGTTGCTGTCAGTAGAACGTGTATCTAGAACCCTGTATGTGTTGCTGCCAGTAGAACGTGTATCTAGAACCCTGTAGGTGTTGCTGCCAGTAGAACGTGTATCTAGAACCCTGTATGTGTTGCTGTCAGTAGAACGTGTATCTAGAACCCTGTACGTGTTGCTGCCAGTAGAACGTGTATCTAGAACCCTGTAGGTGTTGCTGCCAGTAGAACGTGTATCTAGAACCCTGTATGTGTTGCTGCCAGTAGAACGTGTATCTAGAACCCTGTATGTGTTGCTGCCAGTAGAACGTGTATCTAGAACCCTGTACGTGTTGCTGCCAGTAGAACGTGTATCTAGAACCCTGTAGGTGTTGCTGCCAGTAGAACGTGTATCTAGAACCCTGTATGTGTTGCTGTCAGTAGAACGTGTATCTAGAACCCTGTACGTGTTGCTGCCAGTAGAACGTGTATCTAGAACCCTGTATGTGTTGCTGCCAGTAGAACGTGTATCTAGAACCATGTACGTGCTGCTGCCAGTAGAACGTGTATCTAGAACCCTGTATGTGTTGCTGCCAGTATAAAGTGTATCCAGAACCCTGTATGTGTTGCTGCCAGTAGAACGTGTATCTAGAACCCTGTACGTGTCGCTGCCAGTAGAACGTGTATCTAGAACCCTGTATGTGTTGCTGCCAGTAGAACGTGTATCTAGAACCCTGTAGGTGTTGCTGCCAGTAGAACGTGTATCTAGAACCCTGTATGTGTTGCTGCCAGTAGAACGTGTATCTAGAACCCCGTAGGTGTTGCTGTCAGTAGAACGTGTATCTAGAACCCTGTATGTGTTGCTGCCAGTAGAACGTGTATCTAGAACCCTGTAGGTGTTGCTGTCAGTAGAACGTGTATCTAGAACCCTGTATGTGTTGCTGCCAGTAGAGCGTATATCTAGAACCCTGTAGGTGTTGCTGCCAGTAGAACGTGTATCTAGAACCCTGTAGGTGTTGCTGTCAGTAGAACGTGTATCTAGAACCCTGTATGTGTTGCTGCCAGTAGAACGTGTATCTAGAACCCTGTAGGTGTTGCTGCCAGTAGAACGTGTATCTAGAACCCTGTATGTGTTGCTGTCAGTAGAACGTGTATCTAGAACCCTGTACGTGTTGCTGCCAGTAGAACGTGTATCTAGAACCCTGTAGGTGTTGCTGCCAGTAGAACGTGTATCTAGAACCCTGTATGTGTTGCTGCCAGTAGAACGTGTATCTAGAACCCTGTATGTGTTGCTGCCAGTAGAACGTGTATCTAGAACCCTGTAGGTGTTGCTGCCAGTAGAACGTGTATCTAGAACCCTGTAGGTGTTGCTGCCAGTAGAACGTGTATCTAGAACCCTGTATGTGTTGCTGTCAGTAGAACGTGTATCTAGAACCCTGTATGTGTTGCTGCCAGTAGAACGTGTATCTAGAACCATGTACGTGCTGCTGCCAGTAGAACGTGTATCTAGAACCATGTACGTGTTGTTTCAGGACGATCTGTGGGAGTCGTGTGCGGGTGGAACTCTCTACGGGAATGCCGCGGCGTTCTCGGTACGAGCGGCCGCCCGCCCGCCGGCCGTTCGACCCGGATGATAAGTGTTACGAGTGCGGAGAAAAAGGTCACTACGCCTACGACTGTCACCGCTACAGCCGCCGGAGCCGTAGGAGCAGGTAACCGTGACAACAGCGACACACGCTCACACCAATCAGCTGTTTGAATCCAGTTAAAACTGCAGCTGAGCTTCAGTCACTGACACACACACACACACACACACACACACACACACACACACACACACACACACACACGTATTGATCACTGCTAACTGAAGTGAACGAGACTTTTCCCTCCAGATGATGTTTAACCTTTAAGATGCTGCAGGCGGCGGCGGCGGCGGCGCCTGGGAGGATCATCTGAAACGCCTGCTGGTCGTCTTCAGTTCTGCGTCTTTACATCATGATGTTTGTTAGATGTTCCGTCGTGTGTTTATGAAGCGTCGCAGTAAACGTATCAGAGCTTTCAGAGAGTCGGAGTTTCCCGTTGAAGTGAACTCTGTTTACAAGTCGGAATCTCGTAATTCTAATAACTCTGATGTGACCTGAACGCGGCGGGGGAACGTCCTGGCAGGTATTTGGTCATAAACTAAAGCTGATGAAAAGTCAAAAGGATCAAGGTTATTTCATTTTTAATTAATTAATTCATTAAATTTATTCATTTATTTAAATTGATCCTGAGGGGAACATGAAAATGTCCAACAGTTGTTGAGATATTTCAGTCTCTTCTGTTGTTGAGTTTCAGCCGCATGGCGAGTAAAGCAGGACAGGAAGTATTGCTAAAGCTAAGCTAACGGCCTCCAGCTGCTTTGAGAGGAAACTTGGACTCGATCTCGCCGTCCTGAAACTTCCTGTTGAGTCTCAGCTGAGCAGCAGCAGGTTCAGACTCTGCTTCATAGATTATATACCGTCTAACATCTACAGCTGCAGACATTACTGCAGCTAAACATGCTGCTGCTTTCATCAGGGAGTATTCTGATTGGCTGGGGGTGAAGGTGGGGGCCACACCTCCAGCCAATCAGAGTAGGAGCTCATTAATATTGCAGATTTATGTAAATAACTGCAGAAACAGTCTCAGACTCAGTGTTTATACAAATGAGTCAAACAGGCAGAGTAACAGAGTGTCCTTGAATGCACCATCAGGTATTTTACTGAAACAGTCTCTGCTCTTAAACACATCACCACATATAGAAATAGAACTGACTGAATAATAATGTTTAGTTCACAGATCAATCTAGAAACATGTGATCAGTTCCAATCAATGATCAATGCACCTGATCAGCTGATCAGCGTGTTGTGTGACTGAGGCTCGGCTGCGTGATTGATGCTACAGAAATGTTTCACACCTGGATCCAACAGGAAGTCCTCGTCAGGAGGACAAACCAGCCGGGCGGGGTTTATCACATCACACCAACCATCCGACAACCTGATTGGACGAGCTCACCTCTCTCTACTGTCTTTATACCTGTCTGTCTGAGCTCTGATTGGTCGATATCTGGTGATGTCAGAGGGTGAATCTTAAAAGCTTTCAGTCTAAACCACGTCGGAGCTACATCCATTAATCAATTAGTTGCTAACTATTAAATTAATCAGCAACTATTTTGAACATCAGTTAATCTATTTGAGTCATTTTGTAAGAAGAAAAACAACTGATCAATTAATCAAGAAAATAATCAACAGATTCATTGATCATGAAAATAATTGTTAGTTTTAGTCCTGCATCTTAACTCAAGGTCGACTTACCAGCTTTTTCTTGAGCTTTCAACCTTGAGCTTCATCATCAACAACATGAATGTAACACAAATATGTCCAAATATTCACAAAACAAACGTCCACAGAGTCGATGCTCATAACACAGCTGAGCAGCTGCTAAAAAAACAAGATAAACGATTATTTGCAGATTAATTATCTGTCGATAGATTGGTCGAAAGATAGAAAACATGAAACACAAACACAGTTTTCACTCAGCTGCAGCTTCACAAAGATGTTTCAGTATTTATTCACTTGCTCCAGCATTTCAGAGGCTGTTTGTGATTATTGAGGCCAAAAATGTTTGATTTTACAGCAGCTTTGTGATGTTTTATGTCTCTTATTGTGGTAAAATTACAAGCAAAGTAAAATAATGTGATTTATTTAAACTGCTGCCAGTGAAAAGTCGTATGTAACGACTTCCTGCAGATCACAGAAACAACTATAGTTCAGCTGAACATGAGAACCATGAGGACTCAAGGTTCTATAAAACAGAAAATACTGTACTTGAGTTCCATTTATAACCTTTATTAAATAAACTTTCAGCTCAACATCAGCAGCAAATAAAATCATCAATAATGTTATTAAAATAAATCTAGTTTGATGTTTATGTTTGAGGCAGATTATGTCTCCTGACTCACTGAATCAAACCTCATTTGGGAACATTTGGGAACATTTAGGAATAGTTTTGCTCGTCTATGGCATCGTGTTTGTCCATCTTCCACCTGAATGACGTCAGTTACCACCACACCAAACGCCACGATTGGTCCAAACCACAAGCAGCTGCTGGTTTAGACGTTTATGTAAAAAAGTTGCTGTAATTTAGTAAAACTGAAGATCATAAATGTTGCAGAGATCTGTTGAACTCGTGTTAATTATTGCGACGGCAGAATCGTAGTGAATTATTCTCTGTGAAGCTGCACATAAACCCAGTCCGGCTGTGAACCTCGACCACCTGCAGGATCCAGGTGTGCAGGTGATGCTTGTTGATGTCTAACGGTGAGTTCAGACAGAATGCGAAGCAAATTTTGGCCTCACGTTACTCACATGAGTTTGACCGCTGGATTATTTGTGTTTATTCGCCCCAAACAGCCAAAGTTCATGACTGTATATCAGCTGTAAGCTGGCAAGTTTCTGTGTTTCTCCGTTCAGCTTCTGACTGAACTCAGAACTCAGCAGAGACTCCGGTTCTTTCTGTGATTGACCTCCCGTCTCCTTCCTCATCTCTTCTGTACGTTCATGAAGTTTATTCATAAAACATTTTGACTCACCGCGTGAATCTGCGTCGAGCTGCATTGTGTCTGAACGCACCGTCACCTCATGTTGTATCAGATGATGTTGTGAGATGTTGTTTAACAGGTCGGAACGTTTCAGGTTCCATCGTTTGATTCAGATCCTAAAAGCTTTCATGAGACCATCTTGACTAAAGCTGAACTGAACTGAACTCTTAAGGTCTGTGGCGGCTCAGCCAGACCGGCGCCGCCTCGTTAATTCGGCCTTCTATTTTGTAACGAGGAACAGACCCGCCTCGCTGCTATCAAGTCTCAATCAAGCGATTTGGTGTCAGTTCGATCATCGTTAGAAATCTTCTAGATCATCTAGATCTGCTAGAACCGGGTCCAAAGAGGGTCGCCCTGCAGACCTGCAGGACCTGAAGGTTTAGTGGATTACAGTCTTTCAGTCTTCACTTGTTCTTCCTCTGCATGAGTAACCTTCACTGCCAGCTGTAGTTTATCACACCGCATCGATCCTCTCTGACTGCTGCTCTCCTGGTTCTGGTTTGGGTCCAGGTCCAGGTCTCGGTCCAGGTCTCGGGGGAGGCGTTACTCCCGCAGCAGGAGTCGCAGCCGGAGCCGAGGGAGGAGGTGAGCCACGTCCCGGAGGTCCTCAGGGATCCGCCTCTGGTCCAGCCGGGCTCTGTCGGGTTTTATTGAGTTTATTATTCTTCTTCTACATGAAGTTCTGCAGAACGTCCCTGAAGATCGTAGACCTTCAAACTCTGATAAACTTCTGTTGTTTTAGTTGTTTAGTCTCAGTGAAGAGAAAGACGATCAGCTGCTGATCAGAAATCATGTTTGTTTTCTTCTTCATGTCTCCAGTCGCATGGTTACTAATGTGTTGCAATCTACTGACCCGTTGTCATGACGATGCTGAAACATGCAGTTCCATCAGAGTCTACTGGGCTTTACTGGAACCAGTTTACAATCACAAACATGCCAGCAGGACTAAAGGCTGAAATAAAAGAAGAAAAACTAGTTAGTTAATAAATATCTTCTGGAGTTAAACGTCCCAACAGCTGTTATATATCACATATAACAGAACATCTGATTAAATCAATGAAACAGATCAGTTATTACAGCTGCAACACTTCCTGCCGCGTAACTGCAACGCCGCAGGTTCGATTCTGCCTCTTCACTGTCAGTTAAAGTCCAGCAACACATCATGTTAATTATCACATGATGAGTAATAATAATGAGTAATCAATGAACCGATAATCAATATGAAAGCATGTTAGTGTTCTGATCAGCAGCTGAAACGAGCCCGACTGTTCCTTTAACTGTTTTCACATTGAAACTGTTTCACATCACCTGTCTCACCTGCTGATGATGTCATCACGTCCAGGTCCAGGTCCTCCCCCAGAAGGTCTCGCTCCGCCACGCCGAGGAGGTCCAGGTCAGACCGCTGTGATGTCATCACTGTCAGGACTCTAACAGTAAACTGCAGCTGTAACAACACGCTTCATGTTTTCATTTTCTCATCCTGTTTCTCCTCCGCTGCAGGTCCAGGTCCGGGTCCGGGTCCGGGTCTAGGTCTCGAGGTCGCAGCAGGTGAGTGATGCAGCGCCGCCCGCAGGCGGCTCCAGGAAGCATCTTTAACAGTCTGATCGATCAGTGTGGTGAATGTAAAAAGCCATCGTCACCATGGCAACAGGTAGAGAAAAGGCGGAGCCTCCGTCTGAGTCCAGCGGACGCAGAGACGTCAACGTTTATCAGCTGTGACAGAAGCTGATCAATCAGATCAATAATAATATAATCAATCAATAATAATAATCAATGATCAATAACAATGAGTGAATAGTTTGGATCAGTCAGTAACAAATATATGGATGTAAAGATGATCAGCAACATGAAAACTGAGAGGAAACATGATTATTGATTATTGATTATTACTGAAGCTTCATATAACAAGACAGAGTTAGAAACTAACATCCAGCTGATCAATCACTTTGATACCAGTGAATGAATTAATGAACGAGTGAATGAATGAACAGCAGCTCAGGTTAACAAGCTCGTTTCTTTATTATTTTTACTTTATCGGACAAATATTGAAACAAAACAAACATGAACATAAAAACACAATTACATCATATATTTAACAAAACAAAATAATAATAATAAATAAAAAATAAATAAGGATCAGATGTTTGACACGTCCACGAGATGCTGCTGTGATCAGACAGTATTATGATTATTATGATTATTATTATTATTATTATTATTATTATTATTATTATTATCATTATTATTATTAGTAGTATTATTATTATTATTTGTATATTATTAGTATTTGTATTATTATTAGTATTATTATTATTATTATTATTATTATTATCATTATTATTATCATTATTATTATTATTAGTATTATTATTATTATTTGTATATTATTAGTATTTGTATTATTATTAGTATTATTATTATTATTATGTATGAATGTGTGTCTGCTTTGGCTTTTCAAGGAAAAAATGTTTAATCAGCAGGTTGAGACTCTTCTTCTCCTCCCTCATTAAAAACAATCCAACATCTATAAATATGTAAATGTATTAAATTTACTTCACTGTAAAGTTTCCACATCACTGTCAGTTACAAACTGGACAAACTGGAAAAACATTCAGCTCAGAGAGAAGCTCAAACATCCGACTGAAAGAACAAGAAACAGTTTTTGAGTAGAATCAGCTGCTGATTATTGTTCTGTCAGCTGATTTCTGACTGTTCATAAATAAATAACTTGATGTGATGTGTTATTGGCTCGTAGTGATGAACCTGCAGAGAATCAGCTGGTTGTTTACTGGGTCAGGGTTTCAGGGTTTCAGGGTTTCAGGGTTTCCCTCCCAGCGTGGCTTCACAGCTGCTGTTCACTACCTGCTGACACACACAGTCAGCTGTAGACTAGCTGGTGAACATAGTGGAGCATTTAGCAGCTAAATGTTTCCAGATGTTTCCGTCAGGAGTCGCTAGAAACACGACTCCACGTGAATGATGGTGATGTCGATAAGCAGCAGTCAGCTGACGAGTTAATGTTCACTACTGAGGTGTGAATGTGTCCGCAGGTCTGGATCGATGGGTCGATCTCGCTCTGGATCTCCAGCTAGAAGGTGAGTCAACCTCACAACATTCTTATCTCAATAAATAACCATCAGCTGTGGTTGTGTGACGTGTGTTTGTTTGTTTGTTTGTCCGACAGTCGCTCGACGTCTCGGAGTCGCCGCCGCAGTGAAAGTTCAGACGGAGACGAATGAAGATTTTCTGTTTGTTTGTAAAAATGTAGTTTTGTTTTTGAACAGATTTAGTTGTTGATGTGTTTGTTTTTCTATCAACTGAATGTGTTTTCTTGTAGCTGCATTGGCTTCACACATCATTATTATTATTATTATTATTGATTATTGATTATTGATTATTAGTTTGTTCTTCCAGCCTGTGTGTTGTGTGAGGAGTCAGATGTTAAATGAATTAATGAGGAGTTTGTTTCCTGCACTGATCATCTAAAGATTCAATAAAGATTTCTACAAACAAACATGACGGCTGATTGGCTGAGAGACGTGTTTACATTCTGATCAATCACGTGTCCAACAGGAAGTCCAACGCAAACGCTTTTATCAACTTATTCAGTAGAAGACGACAGAAGAAAACAACCAAATAAATCTCAGAGTTAAAGTACAGTAAGAAAACACACACATATATATGTGTGTGTGTGTATATACATATATATATATACATGTGTGTGTGTATATATATATATATACACACACACATGTATATATACTGAATGTGCGCAGTAGTGTTTCTCCCGCTGGCCCCGCCCACCAGCTCACGCTCGGCCCGTAGACTTTACATTGTGATGACGTCACAGATTTTTAAATCATTTTTCCCAGCTCGAGGAAAGTTTTAAAAATATAAAACCTCCATTGATCAAAAGTTCATCATAGAAAGAGTCGGAGGCGTCCCGTCACCAGTTCTATGATGGAGGTTAATGAGATAAATGCTGCAGTACTGCGAGTGACCACTGGGAGAAACTGGCTGCAAGGATGTTATTATACATCCATGCTGGACTCTGGCGTGATCTGTTGCATCTTCCTCTCAGCTGCAGTTTAAAGCTGCGTTCACCAGTCTGAGTTTAAAATCCTCCTTCAGGACTTTAAACAGACCTGAGACATCGAACACAGATCTCATCATCTCACCTGTGTTCACCTGTGTTCGTTCAGCCAATAGAAACACTTATTTTAGTGTTTCATCACCATGTTCAGCATCATCACTCTATCAGATATAAAATGTAGCATCAGTGACATATGATGTGACATCATGTCCGAGTGCACCTTTAAACAAATATGGAGAGTAATATATTAGTAACACTGATTATCCCTTTATATGATATTATATTATATTATATTATATTATATTATATTATATTATATAACATTATGGGATTATAGTTGGTGATGCATTAATGTGAAATGAAGCTGCTCATGTTAATGACTTTATACTGTCGTCCAGTCTCAGTAAACCCACCAACAGCTGTTTTAACTTGAATCAGCTTGTGTTGTTATTCACTATTTGAAGACATTAATGTTGCTGCAGTAAAACAAACTGACTTCAAAAGTGACGTGAAGTATGAAGAACGTACTCAGAATTCAGATTAAAATATTGAAGTTTGAACCTCTGACATGTGACCACGCCCCTCCCTGTAAGCCACACCCCCGTGGTGACATCATCACAGCCTCCATCAGCAGCAGCTCAGACTGAGGCTCGAAGGTTAAACCTGCAGTGAAGCTTCAGCTCCTCACACAAAGGAAAAGAAGAAGAAGAAGAAAATGGCTGATTCGACCAGCAGCAACCACTCCGACTCTTCATCACCATCATCATCCAACAACTCCTCCTCTTCCTCATTCAGAGACCTCACAGCCTCAGGTAGGACCACCTGTTCATCCTGCTCAGCGTGTTGCATTCAGTTTAACATCAAAGTGGTTGAAAGCTCCAGAAAAGCTAATAAATGGACCTTCTGCCTTAAATGATTTCCTCAAACCTTTATTTGTCTTCTGAAGGGTCAAAACTCAAACTGTGGATCAATAAAACACCATCTGAACTCAAGGTCCCCTTACCTGCTTTTTCTAGTGCTTTCTACTGTATCTCATGGTCTTCAGTCAGTTGTCATGGACACGCCTGAGCAAACAGACCTCATGTAGGAGGACACAATATCTAATACATCATCGATTGATCAGTGAGCTCAGCTGCTGATTGGTTGTCAGGTGTTGGTTCAGTCTGACAGACGCGTCACAGACGTCATAATTGATCTTTTATTTACTTTGTTGACGTGTTTAAATCAGTCGTGTGGACGTGTTGAGGTGTTCACTGTTACCTCTGTCAGACTGACCCTTTAACCTGCTCGTTATTTATCTGCACTTTGTTTACCTGCTCATTATTTACCTTCTCGTTAATTACATTCTCGTTATTTACCTGCTCGTTATTTACCTGTGTTATTTACCTGCTCGTTATTTACCTGCTCGTTATTTACCTGTGTTATTTACCTGCTCGTTATTTACCTGCTTGTTATTTACCTGTGTTATTTACCTGCTTGTTATTTACCTGTGTTATTTACCTGCTCGTTATTTACCTGCTCGTTATTTACCTGTGTTATTTACCTGCTCGTTATTTACCTGCTCATTATTTACCTGCTCGTTATTTACCTGCTCATTATTTACCTGCTCGTTATTTACCTGCTCATTATTTACCTGCTCGTTATTTACCTGCTCGTTATTTACCTGTGTTATTTACCTGCTCATTATTTACCTGCTCATTATTTACCTGCTCATTATTTACCTGCTCGTTATTTACCTGCTCGTTATTTACCTGTGTTATTTACCTGCTCGTTATTTACCTGCTCGTTATTTACCTGCTCATTATTTACCTGCTCGTTATTTACCTGCTCGTTTTTTACCTGTGTTATTTACCTGCTCATTATTTACCTGCTCGTTATTTACTTGCTCATTATTTACCTGCTCATTATTTACCTGCTCGTTATTTACTTGCTCATTATTTACCTGCTTGTTATTTACTTGCTCATTATTTACCTGCTCGTTATTTACTTGCTCATTATTTACCTGTGTTATTTACCTGCTCATTATTTACCTGCTCGTTTTTTACCTGCTCATTATTTACCTGTTATTTACCTCCTCATTATTTACCTGCACTTTGTTTACCTGCTCGTTATTTACCTGCTTATTATTTACCCCGAGTGTTACTTACCTGCTCGTTATTCACCTGAATGTTATTTACCTGTTTGTTATTAACCTGCTCATTATTTACCTGTTTGTTATTAACCTGCTCATTATTTACCTGTGTGTTATTTACCTGAGCATTATTAACCTGCTCATTATTTATCTGCTCATGTTAACATACAAGTTCCACTTTTCTCATTCCAACCATAACGATGTGAAACACACTTACAGCAGAATGAGACGTCGTTCAGGACACATCAAACATTTTAAGTGTTATAGTGCATAAATGAATATCACAATATAAAAATGTGATAATAAACATAAAAGTGCAGTAAAAAGACCGGAGTGAGTCATAATAAGGTGCAAACAGCTCAGTTAAACAAGATAATCAGTATATCTATAAACACACACACATACATAGCTTACTGCTCATTTGTTTAAGTGTTAACCTAATACTTATTTACCTGTCAGGTAGCTAACCTGCTAACTTGCTATTTATTTACCTGTCAGGTAGCTAACCTGCTAACTTGCTATTTATTTACCTGTCAGGTAGCTAACCTGCTAACTTGCTATTTATTTACCTGCAGTTTTCTCTCCTGTCAGTTATTAAACCTCCTATTTAACCTGCTAGTTGGCATTTTAGCTCAACTAAATATATATATTCATCCTTACTCAATATATACACTTATTACATTTAATTCATCAGCAAGTTAACCCACCTGTAGCTAACATGATAGCTAACCTGCTAGTTATTTAACCAGCAAGCTAAACTGGTGATATTTAACTGTAGTTTTCTCTCATTTCTGTTGAACCTGCTAGTTCACGTTAGCTCATCTAAATATACTCAGTTATCTCTCTGAGGTTGTTAATTAACCTGCAAGTAATTTAGTTATTTAAGTGTTAGCTAACCTCTTACTTATTTATTTATTTACCATTTATCAAACTGGTGTTTATTTAAGTGTAGTTATCTCTCCTGTCCATTAATTAATCTGCAAGTTACCTTCTCCTAACATGTTAGCTACACTGCAGCAGGTCAGCTAACTGGCCTGTTAGCATCAGAAGCTCCTAGTTAGCGTGTTAGCAGTGACAAAGCTCTTTTGTCCTGCTGTTAGCTAACCCGGTCAGCTGACAGCCTCGGTGTTATTAAAATCTTTGTGTTTCTGTCACAATCTACTTACTGCTGCTTGGGGGGGGTGAGAGGGTGGGTGACCAGGTCTGACTGGGTTTGGTTTGAACCGGACTTTGTGTCCCTGCATGTCTGTAAAATATCACATCATGTTGCTTCTTCCTTTCTCTGCTTTATCTCTAGTGAAGACTAAATGTACAAAATATAAATACTTCACATCTTCTCTGCTCGATTTCTGTTTGCTCAACATGACAAAGTCTTGTTTCCGCAGTTTGTTTTTGTCTCGTTAACAATGACTTCAGTATGCAGCTCGACCCCATTAATCAGCTCCACATGACTTGTGATCTGTGTAACCGGATTATTTGCTGGATTATCTGCTGTGGAGGAAAAGTATGGAAGCTCGTTTACAGCAGGAAAAACAATAGATGAGAAGTTAGCAATGACAAACAGCTGACTTGGTTGTGTTGATATGTAAAAGTATTGATTGTTTATGTTGTAGCACTCTTTATCTAAAAAAGTCAAACCTAATCTGAAAACTGTGTCAGGGGTCATATTGGGGGGGTTCAGTGTGAACGGTGTCTCTGTGTCAGGGGTCATATTGGGGGGGTTCAGTGTGAACGGTGTCTCTGTTTCAGGGGTCATATTGGGGGGGTTCAGTGTGAACGGTGTCTCTGTGTCAGGGGTCATATTGGGGGGGTTCAGTGTGAACGGTGTCTCTGTGTCAGGGGTCATATTGGGGGGGTTCAGTGTGAACGGTGTCTCAACCGCTGTGTCTGTCTCCAGCCGTACAGCTCGTCCACTGGAAACAACCAAAGAAGTCAGCGGCGGCATTCAGCCTGTCACTGCTGGTTCTGGTCTCCGTGGCAACGCTGTCCGTCATCAGTGTGGTGTCCTACCTGCTGCTGGCCTGCCTCTGTATCACCATCACCTTCAGGTGGGGGGGGGGGCATCTCAGTGTGAAGTTAAAACCAGGAAACAGGAAATGTTGTCATCCTAACAGTCGTCTGCTTCCTATCTGTAGGGTTTATAAATCTGTGATCCAGGCTGTCCAGAAGTCAGACGAAGGCCATCCATTCAAGTAAGACACACACAGAGGTATAGAATAGAACCTGACTTATAGAGTAGAACCTGAGGTATAGAGTAGAACCTGACTTATAGAGTAGAACCTGAGGTATAGAGTAGAACCTGGCTTATAGAGTAGAACCTGAGGTACATAGTAGAACCTGACTTATAGAGTAGAACCTGAGGTATAGAGTAGAACCAGAGTTATAGAGTAGAACCTGAGGTATAGAGTAGAACCAGAGTTATAGAGTAGAACCAGAGTTATAGAGTAGAACCTGAGGTATAGAGTAGAACCTGACTTATAGAGTAGAACCTGAGGTACATAGTAGAACCTGGCTTATAGAGTAGAACCTGAGGTATAGAGTAGAACCAGAGTTATAGAGTAGAACCTGAGGTATAGAGTAGAACCAGAGTTATAGAGTAGAACCAGAGTTATAGAGTAGAACCTGAGGTATAGAGTAGAACCTGACTTATAGAGTAGAACCTGAGGTACATAGTAGAACCTGACTTATAGAGTAGAACCTGAGGTATAGAGTAGAACCAGAGTTATAGAGTAGAACCTGAGGTATAGAGTAGAACCAGAGTTATAGAGTAGAACCTGACTTATAAAGTAGAACCTGAGGTATAGAGTAGAACCAGAGTTATAGAGTAGAACCTGACTTATAGAGTAGAACCTGAGGTATATAGTGGAACCAGAGTTATAGAGTAGAACCTGAGGTACAGAGTAGAACCAGAGTTATAGAGTAGAACCTGAGGTATAGAGTAGAACCACAGTTATAGAGTAGAACCTGGCTTATAGAGTAGAACCTGAGGTATAGAGTAGAACCTGACTTATAGAGTAGAACCTGAGGTATATAGTGGAACCAGAGTTATAGAGTAGAACCTGACTTATAGAGTAGAACCTGCGGTATATAGTGGAACCTGGCTTATAGAGTAGAACCTGAGGTACAGAGTAGAACCAGAGTTATATTGTAGAACCCGAGGTATAGAGTAGAACCTGACTTATAGAGTAGAACCACAGTTATAGAGTAGAACCTGACTTATAGAGTAGAACCTGAGATATAGAGTAGAACCTGACTTATAGAGTAGAACCTGAGGTATAGAGTAGAACCTGAGGTATAGAGTAGCACCAGAGTTATAGAGTAGAACCTGAGGTATAGAGTAGAACCTGAGGTACAGAGTAGAACCTGAGGTATAGAGTAGAACCAGAGTTATAGAGTAGAACCTGAGGTATAGAGTAGAACCTGAGGTACAGAGTAGAACCTGACTTATAGAGTAGAACCAGAGTTATAGAGTAGAACCTGACTTATAAAGTAGAACCAGAGTTATAGAGTAGAACCTGAGGTATATAGTGGAACCAGAGTTATAGAGTAGAACCAGAGTTATAGAGTAGAACCTGAGGTATAGAGTAGAACCTGACTTATAGAGTAGAACCTGAGGTATATAGTGGAACCAGAGTTATAGAGTAGAACCTGACTTATAGAGTAGAACCTGCGGTATATAGTGGAACCTGGCTTATAGAGTAGAACCTGAGGTACAGAGTAGAACCAGAGTTATATTGTAGAACCCGAGGTATAGAGTAGAACCTGACTTATAGAGTAGAACCACAGTTATAGAGTAGAACCTGACTTATAGAGTAGAACCTGAGGTATAGAGTAGAACCTGAGGTATAGAGTAGAACCAGAGTTATAGAGTAGAACCTGGCTTATAGAGTAGAACCTGAGGTATAGAGTAGAACCTGACTTATAGAGTAGAACCTGAGGTATAGAGTAGAACCTGGCTTATAGAGTAGAACCTGAGGTACATAGTAGAACCTGGCTTATAGAGTAGAACCTGAGGTATAGAGTAGAACCAGAGTTATAGAGTAGAACCTGAGGTATAGAGTAGAACCAGAGTTATAGAGTAGAACCAGAGTTATAGAGTAGAACCTGAGGTATAGAGTAGAACCTGACTTATAGAGTAGAACCTGAGGTACATAGTAGAACCTGGCTTATAGAGTAGAACCTGAGGTATAGAGTAGAACCAGAGTTATAGAGTAGAACCTGAGGTATAGAGTAGAACCAGAGTTATAGAGTAGAACCAGAGTTATAGAGTAGAACCTGAGGTATAGAGTAGAACCTGACTTATAGAGTAGAACCTGAGGTACATAGTAGAACCTGACTTATAGAGTAGAACCTGAGGTATAGAGTAGAACCAGAGTTATAGAGTAGAACCTGAGGTATAGAGTAGAACCAGAGTTATAGAGTAGAACCTGAGGTATAGAGTAGAACCACAGTTATAGAGTAGAACCTGGCTTATAGAGTAGAACCTGAGGTATAGAGTAGAACCTGACTTATAGAGTAGAACCTGAGGTATATAGTGGAACCAGAGTTATAGAGTAGAACCTGACTTATAGAGTAGAACCTGACTTATAGAGTAGAACCTGAGGTATAGAGTGGAACCAGAGTTATAGAGTAGAACCTGAGGTACAGAGTAGAACCAGAGTTATAGAGTAGAACCTGAGGTATAGAGTAGAACCACAGTTATAGAGTAGAACCTGGCTTATAGAGTAGAACCTGAGGTATAGAGTAGAACCTGACTTATAGAGTAGAACCTGAGGTATATAGTGGAACCAGAGTTATAGAGTAGAACCTGACTTATAGAGTAGAACCTGCGGTATATAGTGGAACCTGGCTTATAGAGTAGAACCTGAGGTACAGAGTAGAACCAGAGTTATATTGTAGAACCCGAGGTATAGAGTAGAACCTGACTTATAGAGTAGAACCACAGTTATAGAGTAGAACCTGACTTATAGAGTAGAACCTGAGATATAGAGTAGAACCTGACTTATAGAGTAGAACCTGAGGTATAGAGTAGAACCTGAGGTATAGAGTAGAACCAGAGTTATAGAGTAGAACCTGAGGTATAGAGTAGAACCTGAGGTACAGAGTAGAACCTGAGGTATAGAGTAGAACCAGAGTTATAGAGTAGAACCTGAGGTATAGAGTAGAACCTGAGGTACAGAGTAGAACCTGACTTATAGAGTAGAACCAGAGTTATAGAGTAGAACCTGACTTATAAAGTAGAACCAGAGTTATAGAGTAGAACCTGAGGTATATAGTGGAACCAGAGTTATAGAGTAGAACCAGAGTTATAGAGTAGAACCTGAGGTATAGAGTAGAACCTGACTTATAGAGTAGAACCTGAGGTATATAGTGGAACCAGAGTTATAGAGTAGAACCTGACTTATAGAGTAGAACCTGCGGTATATAGTGGAACCTGGCTTATAGAGTAGAACCTGAGGTACAGAGTAGAACCAGAGTTATATTGTAGAACCCGAGGTATAGAGTAGAACCTGACTTATAGAGTAGAACCACAGTTATAGAGTAGAACCTGACTTATAGAGTAGAACCTGAGATATAGAGTAGAACCTGACTTATAGAGTAGAACCTGAGGTATAGAGTAGAACCTGAGGTATAGAGTAGAACCAGAGTTATAGAGTAGAACCTGAGGTATAGAGTAGAACCTGAGGTACAGAGTAGAACCTGACTTATAGAGTAGAACCAGAGTTATAGAGTAGAACCTGACTTATAAAGTAGAACCAGAGTTATAGAGTAGAACCTGAGGTATATAGTGGAACCAGAGTTATAGAGTAGAACCAGAGTTATAGAGTAGAACCTGAGGTATATAGTAGAACCTGACTTATAGAGTAGAACCTGAGGTACATAGTAGAACCTGGCTTATAGAGTAGAACCTGAGGTATAGAGTAGAACCAGAGTTATAGAGTAGAATCAGAGTTATAGAGTAGAACCTGAGGTATAGAGTAGAACCAGAGTTATAGAGTAGAACCTGACTTATAGAGTAGAACCTGAGGTATATAGTGGAACCAGAGTTATAGAGTAGAACCAGAGTTATAGAGTAGAACCTGAGGTATAGAGTAGAACCAGAGTTATAGAGTAGAACCAGAGTTATAGAGTAGAACCTGAGGTATAGAGTAGAACCAGAGTTATAGAGTAGAACCTGAGGTATAGAGTAGAACCAGAGTTATAGAGTAGAACCTGACTTATAAAGTAGAACCTGAGGTATAGAGTAGAACCACAGTTATAGAGTAGAACCTGACTTATAGAGTAGAACCTGAGGTATAGAGTAGAACCTGACTTATAGAGTAGAACCTGAGGTATAGAGTAGAACCTGACTTATAGAGTAGAACCTGAGGTATATAGTAGAACCTGACTTATAGAGTAGAACCTGAGGTATAGAGTAGAACCTGACTTATAGAGTAGAACCTGAGGTATATAGTGGAACCAGAGTTATAGAGTATAACCTGAGGTACAGAGTAGAACCAGAGTTATATTGTAGAACCCGAGGTATAGAGTAGAACCACAGTTATAGAGTAGAACCTGACTTATAGAGTAGAACCTGAGGTATATAGTGGAACCAGAGTTATAGAGTAGAACCTGACTTATAGAGTAGAACCTGAGGTATATAGTAGAACCTGACTTATAGAGTAGAACCTGACTTATAGAGTAGAACCCGAGGTATAGAGTAGAACCACAGTTATAGAGTAGAACCTGACTTATAGAGTAGAACCTGAGGTATAGAGTAGAACCTGACTTATAGAGTAGAACCTGAGGTATAGAGTAGAACCTGACTTATAGAGTAGAACCTGAGGTATATAGTAGAACCTGACTTATAGAGTAGAACCTGAGGTATAGAGTAGAACCTGACTTATAGAGTAGAACCTGAGGTATAGAGTAGAACCACAGTTATAGAGTAGAACCTGACTTATAGAGTAGAACCTGAGGTAAAGAGTAGAACCTGACTTATAGAGTAGAACCTGAGGTATAGAGTAGAACCTGACTTATAGAGTAGAACCTGAGGTATATAGTAGAACCTGACTTATAGAGTAGAACCTGAGGTATAGAGTAGAACCTGACTTATAGAGTAAAACCTGAGGTATATAGTGGAACCAGAGTTATAGAGTATAACCTGAGGTACAGAGTAGAACCAGAGTTATATTGTAGAACCCGAGGTATAGAGTAGAACCACAGTTATAGAGTAGAACCTGACTTATAGAGTAGAACCTGAGGTATATAGTGGAACCAGAGTTATAGAGTATAACCTGAGGTACAGAGTAGAACCTGACTTATAGAGTAGAACCTGAGGTATATAGTGGAACCAGAGTTATAGAGTAGAACCTGACTTATAGAGTAGAGCCTGCGGTATATAGTGGAACCAGAGTTATAGAGTATAACCTGAGGTACAGAGTAGAACCAGAGTTATATTGTAGAACCCGAGGTATAGAGTAGAACCTGACTTATAGAGTAGAACCTGAGATATAGAGTAGAACCTGACTTATAGAGTAGAACCTGAGATATAGAGTAGAACCTGAGGTATATAGTGGAACCAGAGTTATAGAGTAGAACCTGACTTATAGAGTAGAACCTGAGATATAGAGTAGAACCTGACTTATAGAGTAGAACCTGAGGTATAGAGTAGAACCTGAGGTATAGAGTAGAACCAGAGTTATAGAGTAGAACCTGAGTTATAGAGTAGAACCTGAGGTATAGAGTAGAACCAGAGTTATAGAGTAGAACCTGACTTATAGAGTAGAACCTGAGGTATATAGTGGAACCAGAGTTATAGAGTAGAACCAGAGTTATAGAGTAGAACCTGAGGTATAGAGTAGAACCAGAGTTATAGAGTAGAATCAGAGTTATAGAGTAGAACCTGAGGTATAGAGTAGAACCAGAGTTATAGAGTAGAACCTGACTTATAAAGTAGAACCTGAGGTATAGAGTAGAACCAGAGTTATAGAGTAGAACCAGAGTTATAGAGTAGAACCTGACTTATAGAGTAGAACCTGAGGTATATAGTGGAACCAGAGTTATAGAGTGGAACCTGAGGTATATAGTGGAACCAGAGTTATAGAGTAGAACCTGACTTATAGAGTAGAACCTGAGGTATATAGTGGAACCAGAGTTATAGAGTAGAACCAGAGTTATAGAGTAGAACCTGAGGTATATAGTGGAACCAGAGTTATAGAGTAGAACCAGAGTTATAGAGTAGAACCTGAGGTATATAGTGGAACCAGAGTTATAGAGTAGAACCTGAGGTATATAGTGGAACCAGAGTTATAGAGTAGAACCTGAGGTACAGAGTAGAACCAGAGTTATAGAGTAGAACCTGAGGTATAGAGTAGAACCACAGTTATAGAGTAGAACCTGGCTTATAGAGTAGAACCTGAGGTATGGAGTAGAACCAGAGTTATAGAGTAGAACCTGAGGTATAGAGTAGAACCAGAGTTATAGAGTAGAACCTGAGGTATAGAGTAGAACCAGAGTTATAGAGTAGAACCTGAGGTATAGAGTAGAACCTGACTTATAGAGTAGAACCTGAGGTATAGAATAGAACCTGACTTATAGAGTAGAACCTGAGGTATGTAGTAGAACCAGAGTTATAGAGTAGAACCTGAGGTATCGAATAGAACCAGAGTTATAGAGTAGAACCAGAGTTATAGAGTAGAACCTGACTTATAGAGTAGAACCTGAGGTATCGAATAGAACCAGAGTTATAGAGTAGAACCAGAGATATAAGTTAGTTTTATATTAGAATCTGAGTTCTAGAGTAGAAACAGCTATGGAGTAGAACCTGATTTATAGAGTACAACCTGAGTTATATAGCTATACAGAGCTAACTGGTTAGTCATAGAGCTAACTGGTTAATCATAGAGCTAACTGGTCAGTCATAGAGCTAACTGGTCAGTCATAGAGCTAACTGGTTAGTCATAGAGCTAACTGGTTAATCATAGAGCTAACTTGTCAGTCATAGAGCTAACTGGTTAGTCATAGAGCTAACTGGTTAGTAATAGAGCTAACTGGTCAGTCATAGAGCTAACTGGTTAGCCATAGAGCTAACTGGTCAGTCATTGAGCTAACTGGTTAGTCATAGAGCTAACTGGTTAGTCATTGAGCTAACTGGTTAGTCATAGAGCTAACTGGTGAGTCATTGAGCTAACTGGTTAGTCATATAGCTAACTGGTTAGTCATTGAGCTAACTGGTTAGTAATAGAGCTAACTGGTTTGTCATAGAGCTAACTGGTTAGTCATTGAGCTAACTGGTTAGTCATATAGCTAACTGGTCAGTCATTGAGCTAACTGGTTAGTCATAGAGCTAACTGGTTAGTCATTGAGCTAACTGGTTAGTCATAGAGCTAACTGGTGAGTCATTGAGCTAACTGGTTAGTCATATAGCTAACTGGTTAGTCATTGAGCTAACTGGTTAGTAATAGAGCTAACTGGTTTGTCATAGAGCTAACTGGTTAGTCATTGAGCTAACTGGTTAGTCATATAGCTAACTGGTTAGTCATAGAGCTAACTGGTCAGTCATAGAGCTAACTGGTTAGTCATTGAGCTAACTGGTTTGTCATAGAGCTAACTAGTCAGTCATTGAGCTAACTGGTTAGTAATAGAGCTAACTGGTTAGTAATAGAGCTATCTGGTTAGTCATTGAGCTAACTGGTCAGTCATAGAGCTAACTGGTCAGTCATAGAGCTAACTGGTTAGTCATAGAGCTAACTGGTCAGTCATAGAGCTAACTGGTCAGTCATAGAGCTAACTGGTTTGTCATAGAGCTAACTGGTTAGTCATAGAGCTAACTGGTCAGTCATAGAGCTAACTGGTTAGTCATAGAGCTAACTGGTTAGTAATAGAGCTAACTAGTTAGTAGTAGAGCTAACTGGTCAGTCATAGAGCTAACTGGTCAGTCATTTAGCTAACTGGTCAGTCATAGAGCTAACTGGTCAGTCATTTAGCTAACTGGTTAGTCATAGAGCTAACTGGTTAGTCATTGAGCTAACTGGTTAGTCATAGAGCTCAGTATGACTCATCCAGCCAGCGACACCAGATTAAACTCTGTATACTGGTTTATCTGGCGCCGAGAGGCTTCATCAGCATTGTGTGAACTCTGGTGTCTTGTTTTTTATGAATATGTGTATTATTGACGTTTATGCATTTGTATGTTCTATGGAGGTTTTGCACATGATTGGTCTTCATATTTGCATATATACTTTCTTTTTATTGTTAGCGTGTAAACATATTGGCCTTTTATCTGGCTGTTGCAGTCACAGAATGTGATATTTCTCCTAGGATGGCTTGAATTGTCTGACATATTCTTATTATTATTTGTGTTATTAGTGTTGGTTGTTTGATGATTTATAGCAGCTGGTTGTTCTCAGATGGTTTGTTACACAGAACCGTCTGAGAAGTCGTCCATGGAAAGTGTTTGGAAAAGGGCTGATTGGATGAACCGTCTGTCTGTCACCATCTATCACGTCTTACTTTGCGAGGCAGCTGGATTCGTGACACTGATTAGTTCGGATACAAGCTTCTAACCTGAAGCCTGAGAAGATGGATTCTCACGTAATTGATTTGATTGGAGGATGATGATTCTGATCTGGGGCTGACTGTCTGTCCTCCCGTCAGGTCTCTGCTGGACCGGGACATCTCTCTGTCCCCGGAGACGGTCCGGATGCTGGCGGATCAGTCTCTGGTTCATGTGAATTGGTTGAGCAGTCAGACCAGGAGGCTGCTGCTGGTGGAGGACCTGGTGGACTCTCTGAAGGTCAGATGCGTGCTGCTCTTTGTCTCATGTCATCATAAAGTCGACACAAGCAATCTGAGCCACTCTGAAGGCTGCTGTTTGTTTGTTTGTTTGTTTGTTTCAGCTGGCTGCTGTCATGTGGGTGATGACATATGTTGGAGCTGTCTTTAATGGCATCACCATCCTCATCCTCGGTAAGTCTGCTTCTTACTGACTGATTGATTAAACTGATTGATCTGCAGTAAACAGTAAACTATCGCTGCCTTTCTCTCTGCAGCCGACATCATCTTCTTCACAACACCACTCATCTACCAGAAGAGAAAGGTATGTTTACCTTCATCAGGTGGACAAAATATCAGAAACACCTGCATCAGCAACATACAAACAGCAGAAACGTCACAAAGCTTCAATCAGAGCGGACTGGGGGGAGTTCCATCAAGCTGGCTAACGGGATATTCTGGCTTATTTCGATAAGCCTCATTAATTTTAGTGAGAGTTCGTTCCATCACTGCGGCTTATATGAGTCCCACCTCAGTAACCATGGTAACCACGGTAACTCAGTCAGCAGAACTAGCTGCTCTGTGGCAGGTTAAAGATCAAGCTTAACTCAGCTGCATGTCAAAGAACGTCTGACAGACAGAAACAGACTCTCAACAGACGGTTCCATCAAGTGTCTTTTCACACTCGCATCACTTGTCCGTGTTCAGGAAACATAAAATAGAAGAACTGTGAGGAACGTTTACAAAAACACTTCAGTAAATCCCCATTTTATTCGTGGTCACTCCTGTGTTGCAGTGAAGCCTGTTATTTAAAAGATTAGCGTATTTTGTAGTTTACTTATTCAATCAATCAATCAATCAATCAATTTTTATTTATATAGCACTAAATCACAACAAAAGTCATCTCAAGGCACTTTTCACATAGAGCAGGTCTAGACCGAACTCTTTAATTTACAGAGACCCAACAATTCCCCCATGAGCAGCACTTGGCGACAGCGGTAAGGAAAAACTCCCCTTTAACGGGTAGAAACCTCAAGCAGACCCCGGCTCTTGGTGGGCGGCCATCTGCTTTGACCGGTTGGGTTGAGAGAGAGAAAGAGAGAGGGAAAGGGGGAGGAGGGGGGGCAGAATAACATCAATCATAACAATAACAATAGCAATAGCAATAACTGGGGAAGGACGCCAACAGGACTGTGAAGGACCGCGAAGGATCGGCCCAGAACCCAGGGGTTCCTGTGAGATGAGAAAGCACAAAAAAAAACTCCGGGGAAGAAGCAAAGTTAGTGACATGCATTGATGTTACATGAATGCATACAGATGGAGAGGAGGAGGAGGAGAGAGGAGCTCAGTGCATCATGGGAAGTCCCCCAGCAGTCTAGGCCTATAGCAGCATAACTAAGGGCTGATCCAAGGCGAGCCTGGTCGGCCCTAACTATAAGCTTTATCAAAAAGGAAAGTTTGAAGCCTACTCTTAAACATAGAGAGGGTGTCTGCACCCCGGACTGAATCTGGAAGATGGTTCCATAGAAGAGGAGCCTGATAGCTGAAGGCTCTGCCTCCCATTCTACTTTTAAAGACTGTAGGGACCACCAGTAAGCCTGCATACTGGGAGCGCAGTGTTCTAGTGGGATAATACGGTATTATGAGCTCTTCAAGATATGATGGTGTCTGACCATTAAGGGCTTTGTAAGTTAGGAGAAGGATTTTAAATTCTATTCTAGATTTTACAGGAAGCCAATGCAGCGAAGCTAAAATGGGAGAAATGTGGTCTCTTTTTCTAGTTTTAGTCAGAACACGTGCAGCTGCATTCTGGACCAGCTGGAGAGTCTTTAGAGACTTGTTAGAGCAGCCTGATAATAAGGAATTGCAATAATCCAGCCTAGAAGTAACAAATGCGTGAACTAGTTTTTCTGCATCTTTTAGGGACAGGATGTGATTTTTGTGATATTACATAAGTGAAAAAAGGCAGTCCTTGAGATTTGATTTATGTGGGAGTTAAAGGACATATCCTGATCAAAGATAACTCCCAGATTCCTTACGGTGGTGCTGGAGGCCAGGGTAATGCCATCCAGAGCAGCTTTATCATTAGATAATGTGTTTCTAAGGTGTTTAGGGCCAAACACAATAACTTCAGTTTTATCTGAGTTTAGTAGCAGAAAATTGCAGGTCATCCAGGTCTTTATGTCGTTAAGGCATGTTTGGAGTTTGTTTAACTGATTGGGTTCATCAGACTTCATTGATAAATATAATTGGGTATCATCTGCATAACAATGAAAATTTATGGAGTGTTTCCTAATAATATTACCTAAAGGAAGCATATACAAGGTGAATAGAATTGGTCCAAGTACAGAACCTTGTGGAACTCCGTGTCTAACTTTTGCCTTCATGGAGGATTCATCATTAACATGTACAAACTGAAATCGGTCTGATAAATAGGACTTAAACCAGCTTAATGCAGTTCCTTTAATGCCAATTAAATGTTCCAGTCTCTGCAAAAGGATTTGATGGTCAATTGTGTCAAATGCAGCACTAAGATCTAACAGGACAAGTATAGAGACAAATCGTCTGACTGTGTGTGTGTGTGTGTGTGTGTGTGTGTGTTCAGACACAGATTGATCGGCACATGGAGATGATTCGGTCCAGATTGGAGGAAACGCTGCAGAAGTGAGTTCACGTCAGAAGCTGAAAAACTGAACTTTGTTCATATCTGAGATCAGGGAACACGTGACATCACAGTGACATCAGTGACATCACAGTAACACCACAGTGACATCACGGTGACATCACAGCACCATCACAGTGACATCACAGCACCATCACAGTGACATCACAGTGACATCACAGTCATCCCATTCATCCACTTTATTTGTTATTTATTGCCAGTAATTAAACAGGACACGTGTCAGTACAGACTGATTGCAGGTGTGTTCAGGAGTGTTCAGGTGAGTTCAGGTGTGTTCAGGTGAGTTCAGGCGTGTTCAGGAGTGTTCAGGTGAGTTCAGGAGTGTTCAGGTGTGTTCAGGTGAGTTCAGGTGTGTTCAGGTGAGTTCAGGCGTGTTCAGGAGTGTTCAGGTGAGTTCAGGTGAGTTCAGGTGAGTTCAGGTGTGTTCAGGTGTGTTCAGGAGTGTTCAGGTGTGTTCAGGTGTGTTCAGGAGTGTTCAGGTGTGTTCAGGAGTGTTCAGGTGAGTTCAGGAGTGTTCAGGTGTGTTCAGGTGAGTTCAGGCGTGTTCAGGTGAGTTCAGGTGTGTTCAGGTGAGTTCAGGCGTGTTCAGGAGTGTTCAGGTGAGTTCAGGTGAGTTCAGGTGTGTTCAGGTGTGTTCAGGAGTGTTCAGGTGTGTTCAGGAGTGTTCAGGTGTGTTCAGGTGTGTTCAGGTGAGTTCAGGTGAGTTCAGGTGTGTTCAGATTTCTTTTCAGTGATGTCACTGTGATGTCATCCTGTCACATGTGCACCTGGTGAACACAGTTCTCTTCACCAGAGTTGGAATAATGATAATAATTGTTAAATTGCATATTTCTGTGCTTCACACAACAATAAGACAGATGCAGAAATATGAACATTACAAACACAAAAGAAGTGATAGAAATAATTAGTGATATTAAAATATAAATAAATATATGAGAGATATTAATGTTTATGTTTTATTCTGTGCTAACAACAGGAATATTAAGATATATTATTGATATTAAAAGCAAAAAAAATCTGTATTTTTTCAGATTTTTCCTGTGTTTCAAAAATATCTGAAAATGTCACTAATGATAATAATAATAATTGTAAAAAATGTGTAACTCGCATTACGCTTAATATGATCTTAATATTTCTTTTAAGATTATTATTTTTTGGCATTGTTGCCTTTATTGAACAGTGAGATGATGCAACATGCAGCAAAGGCTGCTGGGACGCTGCAGTCACATGATCAGTAACTGTTATATATATTTATTACTATATAATTGTTAAATTATTATTACTGATGCAATTATAAACCTGATTACCTCTTTTACAACAATATTTTGACCTTTTTAAAAAGGTGAATCAAATGTTTTTTCGGTGGTTTATAATTTTATTACCTTAAATATATAATTTATATAGAAAATTTGCATAAAATCATGCAATTCAACTCAGTTTATAACAGTACATTTCTGTTGTTTTAAGCCTGATTATTTGTATTTGTCAGCACATTTTTATAGGAGATTTAATAGTTTTTGGAGGTGGATATACACTTATTATCAATAAAAAGCAAAGAAATACAACAATATTACATGTAAAATTAAAGATATAAACTGTATTTTAATGACAGAAATTACTGTATTTTTATGAGATGATTATTTTCCGTTATTACTGTTTGGTTTTTTTTACAATTTTCTTTTTTACAGTGATTGTAAAATGTGTAATACAGTGTAAAATATAACATTGAACAAACAGGGTCACACATGTTTTTATCGACTTTACTTGAAGAGTTTATCGACTTTTATGTAAACAGTGTAAACAAGTTCCTCTTTAATATCTAAATAATATATAATAATATGTGTGTGTGCGTGTGCGCGTGTGCGTGTGCGTGCGTGTGTGTGCGTGTGTGTGTGTGTGTGCGCGCGTGTGCGTTTGTGCGTGCGTGTGTGTGTGTGCGCGTGTGTGTGTGTGTGTTCGTGCGTGTGCGTGCGTGTGTGTGTGTGTGTGTGTGTGTGTGTGTGTGTGTGTTCGTGCGTGTGCGTGTGCGTGCGTGTGTGTGTGTGTGTATGTGCAGGCTGCAGGACAGGTTACCAGGAGCTGTGAAAAGAGCCAAAGCTGAGTAACCTTCAGACACGCTGTGGCTCCTCCCCCTCTCCTCTGATTGGCCCGTTAGTCAGTGACTCACCTGTCAATCACCTGAGTCTCAGTTTGTTGTCAAAGTGTTGTAATAAAATCTGACTGATAACAAAACAACACAGCAGCGGTCTGATCATTTCACTTTTCTCTAAAGACTCTCTCCTTCTCTCCACACTGAACCACAATTCCCATCAGCCCCTTCACTTCCTGTCGTCAGCACAAACTGTAAACTTTTAGCTCAGAAGTCAAAGTTACATCAGTGGAAAACACACAGACGCAGGTGAGAGGAAAGATCTGTTGCCACGACCCCTCAGATTTATCTGCTGACCCTTTGGAGGGGCCCGACCCCTAGGTTGGGAACCACTGGACTAAACTAGCTAACTGTATATAAAGTAGTGTAAACTAGCTCCACCTCCAGCAGCTACAACAGTAACATGCTGCTCTAACACTGATGCTTCACTATTAATAATCTAATGATGTCATATATAATAATATATCAGTCAGAGGGACCAAACCACTACTTTTACTGCAATACTTTAACTACATCAAGCTCATAATACTTATGTACTTTTACTGCAATACTTTAACTACATCAAGCTCATAATACTTATGTACTTTTACTGCAATACTTAAACTAACTTCCGCTTGTAAACAGTAACAGTGAGTAGAAGGTGGATCAGCAGGTTGATCTTTAATAACAAACAGCTGGAGGATTCAGAGCCGCTGCTTATGTACTTTTACTGCAATACTTTAACTACATCAAGCTTGTAATACTTATGTACTTTTACTGCAATACTTTAACTACATCAAGCTTGTAATACTTATTTACTTTTACTGCATTACTTTAACTACATCAAGCTCAGAATACTTATGTACTTTTACTGCAATACTTTAACTACATCAAGCTCAGAATACTTATGTACTTTTACTGCAATACTTTAACTACATCAAGCTCATAATACTTATGTACTTTTACTGCAATACTTTAACTACATCAAGCTTGTAATACTTATGTACTTTTACTGCAGTACTTTAACTACATCAAGCTCATAATACTTATGTACTTTTACTGCAATACTTTAACTACATCAAGCTCATAATACTTATGTACTTTTACTGCAATACTTTAACTACATCAAACTCATAATACTTATGTACTTTTACTGCAATACTTTAACTACATCAAGCTTGTAATACTTATGTACTTTTACTGCAGTACTTTAACTACATCAAGCTCAGAATACTTATGTACTTTTACTGCAATACTTTAACTACATCAAGCTCATAATACTTATGTACTTTTACTGCAATACTTTAACTACATCAAGCTCAGAATACTTATGTACTTTTACTGCAATACTTTAACTACATCAAGCTCATAATACTTATGTACTTTTACTGCAATACTTTAACTACATCAAGCTTGTAATACTTATGTACTTTTACTGCAGTACTTTAACTACATCAAGCTCAGAATACTTATGTACTTTTACTGCGATACTTAAACTACATCAAGCTCATAATACTTATGTACTTTTACTGCAATACTTTAACTACATCAAGCTCATAATACTTATGTACTTTTACTGCAATACTTTAACTACATCAAGCTCATAATACTTATGTACTTTTACTGCAATACTTAAACTACATCAAGCTCAGAATACTTATGTACTTTTACTGCAATACTTTAACTACATCAAGCTCATAATACTTATGTACTTTTACTGCAATACTTTAACTACATCAAGCTCAGAATACTTATGTACTTTTACTGCAATACTTTAACTACATCAAGCTCAGAATACTTATGTACTTTTACTGCAATACTTTAACTACATCAAGCTCATAATACTTATGTACTTTTACTGCAATACTTTAACTACATCAAGCTCATAATACTTATGTACTTTTACTGCAATACTTTAACTACATCAAGCTCATAATACTTATGTACTTTTACTGCAATACTTTAACTACATCAAGCTCATAATACTTATGTACTTTTACTGCAATACTTTAACTACATCAAGCTCAGAATACTTATGTACTTTTACTGCAATACTTTAACTACATCAAGCTCAGAATACTTATGTACTTTTACTGCAATACTTAAACTAACTTCCGCTTGTAAACAGTAACAGTGAGTAGAAGGTGGATCAGCAGGTTGATCTTTAATAACAAACAGCTGGAGGATTCAGAGCCGCTGCTTCTTTTACTGCAATACTTTAACCACATCAAGCTCAGAATACTTATGTACTTTTACTGCAATACTTTAACTATATCAAGCTCATAATACTTATGTACTTTTACTGCAATACTTTAACTACATCAAGCTCATAATACTTATGTACTTTTACTGCAATACTTTAACTGAGGCTTGCTTTGATCCAAACACTCTCCAACAGGAAGGACAACAAACAAACATGGTGTAAAGTTTAAAAGCCTTTAATGACATCGCACATATTTGACAGAGAGAGAGCTTTAAAGTCTACAGGTGCAGTTTCATACATGAGAAAAGCCTTTATGGTCTAACTTCTGTTTAAATATTTGGCCTTAAACGGCCTGCAAAGGATTTTCTTCTTCTTCATTCCTATAGATGTAGTTCTGATTGTGCAGTAAGATGGCGTTAACTTCCATACATGTTCAGTACAATAGATATACAGTGACGGAGAGCAACACGAGGAAGAGCAGAAAATCAAAGTGACTTTCCTGCAGAATTCTGCAGAAATTGCGATACAAGCGATGTTCTATTTGCTCTTTTTGTGGTAAAATTGCAAGCAAAGGAAAATAACGTTTGAACTGCTAGCAGTGAAGAGTCATATGTAATGACTTCCTGGATAAAAAGCATCCTGCATATTTCAGCTCTAATGTTTAATGTATTTTCTGAACATGAGAACCATGAAGACTCAAAGTTCTATAAAACAGATATATTGTACTTGAGTTTATAAGATTCTTCTTTTTTTAAAAAAGAGACATAATATATATCACGCATTCAGTAGACAGACAGCGCCCACAACCCTCCGCAGCAGAGCAGATGACTGATGTTCAGATACCTGTGATTGTACCTGAGCACGTGCACACACAGTCCAGCAACACGTCCTCGTGCCTCTGGTCCTCCAGTTTATCCACCGCAGCAGTTCGCCAGCAGAGGGCAGTGGAGGAGACCACAAGAAGCCATTTTGTTTTGTTTTTTTATTCCCATCCCTCTCTGATGTGAGATGTTTCCGTCCTTACGGGATTTCTAGGTTTGTAGTTTCCTTTAGATGTTGATCTTTCTATCATCACTGTGTTTTAAGATTTAAGGTTTAGAAATCTGATATATTAATCTGGATCACAGTGTTACTGAGATCTGATTTGCTGCTACTTAAATCTCCTAAAATTACAGTTTGTAAATTGATGGAATATATATTCTTTATTATCTGCCTATTTATTTATGAGTTGATATATTTATAAGCCTTTATTAAATAAACTTTCACCTCAACATGAGCACCAAATAAAATCAGTCAATAATTCCATTAAAATAAATCAATATATAAACATAATCAGCCACAGACCTTCATTCAGCTGCTTTACTTTAGTTTTCCCTCCTTTATATCAACTTAAAACAACTTACAGTTTTATTCACAGCGTTCAGGTTTATAATCTTAGTTTGTGTTAACAGCTACTGAAGTTCCAGTGGAGCAGTGTGTTTGAAGCAGGTTTTATTTCACGTTGATGCTTTAATGTGAAACGTTTCCTTCACAATGATCAATAAAGCTTTAATACTGTACCGATAGGATGAAAATAAACAGTCATCTCAGATCCCAAAAAACACTTTGGCACCAGGAAGCAGAGCTGAGCTACAAAACAGGGTGAAACACACAGTATCTCTTTAAAACTTAACCCCTCCCTCTCCTTCCTGCTCTCAAACACAACAAGCTCCACTCTGTCCTCATATCTCCTGGTTCCCTTCCCTTTATATCTACAGTTTGCAGATGGGTGTAATCAACATGTAGTGCAGTATAAGAGCTGCAGGCTGAATTCACTGCAGAGACACATGTTGTTCACATCAAAGGTCAAACTTGTTCAACTTCTCAGGAAGCGAAACTCAGACAGTCGTTGCCACTGAGAGCTGAAATGGAGCAGAAAGGAGTTCAGCTGGACCGAGAAACCTTCTCTTGTTCGATCTGTCTGGATCTACTGAAGGATCCGGTGGCTATTCCCTGTGGACACAGTTACTGCATGAGCTGTATTAAAACACACTGGGATGGAGAGGATCAGAGGAAGATCTACAGCTGCCCTCAGTGCAGACAGGCCTTCACGCCGAGGCCTGTCCTGGTGAAAAACACCATGTTAGCAGCTTTAGTGGAGCAGCTGAAGAAGACTGGACTCCATGCTGCTCCTGCTGATCACTGCTATGCTGGACCTGAAGATGTGGCCTGTGATGTCTGCACTGGGAGGAAGCTGAAAGCCCTCAAGTCCTGTCTGCAGTGTCTCGTCTCTTACTGTGAGAATCACCTCCAGCCTCACTTTGAATCAACTAAATTTAAGAAACACAAGCTGGTCGAACCCTCGGAGAAGCTCCAGGAGAACATCTGCTCTCGTCACGATGAGGTGATGAAGATGTTCTGTCGTACTGATCAGCAGAGTATCTGTTCTATCTGCTCTGTGGATGAACATAAAGGCCACGACACAGTCTCAGCTGCAGCAGAAAGGACTGAGAGGCAGAGAGAGCTCGAGGTGAGTCGACAAAACATCCAGCAGAGAATCCAGGACAGAGAGAAAGATGTGAAGCTGCTTCAGCAGGAGGTGGAGGCCGTCAGTCGCTCTGCTGATAAAGCAGTGGAGGACAGTAAGAAGATCTTCACTGAGCTGATCCATCTCATCCAGAAAAGAAGCTCTGATGTGAAGCAGCAGATCAGATCCCAGCAGGAAACTGAAGTGAGTCGAGTTAAAGAGCTTCAGGAGAAGCTGGAGCAGGAGATCACTGAGCTGAAGAGGAAAGACGCTGAACTGAAGAAGCTCTCACACACAGAGGATCACAACCAGTTTCTACTCAACTACCCCTCACTGTCACAACTCAGTGCATCTACAGACTCATCCAGCATCGATATCCGTCCTCTGAGATACTTTGAGGATGTGACAGCAGCTGTGTCAGAGCTCAGAGATCAACTACAGGACATCCTGAGGGAGAAATGGACAAACATCTCACTGACAGGGACTGAAGTGGACGTTTTACTGCCAGAACCAGAACCAGAACCCAAGACCGGAGCTGGATTCTTAAGATATTCACATGAAATCACTCTGGATCCAAACACAGCACACACACTGCTGTTATTATCTGATGGGAACAGAAAAGCAGAACGAACGAGTCAACAACAGCTTTATCCTCGTCACCCAGACAGATTCACTGGATGGTATCAGGTCCTGAGTAAAGAGAGTCTGACTGGACGTTGTTACTGGGAGGTGGAGTGGAGAGGGGGAAGATTTGGTGTAGCAGTCGCATACAAGAATATCAGCAGAGCAGGAGGCTGGAATGAATGTCTATTTGGACTCAATGACAAATCTTGGATGTTATATTGTGACACTGACAGTTATATATTTTGGTTCAACAAAATCTCAACTCGCGTCTCAGGTCCAGTTTCCTTCAGAGTAGGAGTGTACCTGGATCACAGAGCAGGTATTCTGTCCTTCTACAGTGTCTCTGAAACCATGACTCTCCTCCACAGAGTCCAGACCACATTCACTCAGCCTCTCTATGCTGGACTTTATCTTTATGATGATGGAGACACAGCTGAGTTCTGTGAACTGAAATAGACAGAAGTCATTTCAGACTTCATGTGTCAGATTCTGTTGTAATTCTTCATGTTTTTGTCTCCATTGTTTCTGAGAGCTCGTTGCTGTGGTGTTTCTGAACTGCACAGAGATCAGCTGTCAATCAAACTGGGATTATCAACACTTTCTTCTTTTCATTTGTTGTTCTGTTGATGTTTTCAGTTTCTTTAAATGTGACTTTTTGCTGTGTGTTTTTATCCATGGAGGCTATCGCTGCTCATGATGACGTCTTTTACCTTCACTGACGTTTCTTCAGATGAAAATATAAACTTATCTTTGTTCTAAATGTTAGTTTCATGTTTGTATTGATGTATTTGTGTGCTGTTGTTTCTTAAACAGAGAAAACAGCAGAACTTCCTTCATCATTGATATTTTGATCTCACCACTTTATAAATTCATAGAGAAACGTCCAATCAAACTGTAATTATCATGATAATAATCATTTATTATGTTCTTGTACATTCTGGGTTAAACTAACTGATTGTGTGGATGAAGTGAATCTGAACATGAAATCATTGAACAAGAGTCATTTAACAGACTTTACTGATTGGATGTGTGAACAATCTGAAGCTTTACATAATCAATAAAGATGTTTTTTTCAACAGTGAGCAAAGTATTTTCTTCTGTCTTCATCTCAGGATCTCATTCAAAGCTTCTGGAGAAAATGTGAAACTAAAATGAGAGTTTATTTATTTTACTGTTTTCTTGTGACTGATTTTGTTGCTGTGCTGAAGAGTTTTTGTCATTTATATTAATCAGCAGCAAAGAAATGCATCTAAAACAGTGGTGATTAGTTTCCTGACAGCTGTGATTGATTTATTGAACCATCACAGGTAACGTTACTCCACCTTTTCTACTGCAGAAGTCATTCAGGAATCATTTGATCAAAACTCTGCACATATGAGACGCTGAGTTCAGTTCAATCGTAATAAACATCAGAAGGAAACAACATGTTGACTCCAGTTTGAAGCCGTGAAGACGCCGTAATAGATGTTTGCTGAAGTTTACAGTGTTACAGTTTTTACTAAATAACTCATATTTGAACATCAACACTAAATTAAACACATGTGGACTCCATCAAGTCCAGTCATAATATGATTAAACTATAAACTGAACATATAATTATTCACATCTGGTCACAGAAGTCAGAGAAATCACAGCCTGCAGCATCAAATCTCACTTTCACAAGTTCTGTTTACAACCTGAAAGCTGATGTGAATAATATTTGCAGACTGGAAACTCTTCTCTCCCATCTTTCCCATGTGACCTGAATGCAGCGTCAGTGTTACAGGGTGTGACTTCTGTCAACAAACTGACACAGTGTGATATTACAGATATTAAAATCTGTCTTTACCGATAATATTTGAAGCTGCCAAAGGCTCAGTGGAGTTTTTACACGTCTTCCTGCAGTGAACATCACAGCAGGTCAACAACTGAAATCTGAAAACTGATGCAGGACACAAGAGGGCGCCATCATCCTGCTAACCAGGGATGTAGTGGAGGTTAAAGCTCCTCCACTCGGTCTGTCTGCAGTTTTAGTCAAAAACATGTTTTTAAACCAATTAAAACACACCATGATAATAAGAATGCATCCTGTCATTCATCATGGTAAATGGTGTCAAAGTGCTTTAAGTCATTAATTAGTTATTTAGTTAGTTAGATTGTGGAAACGTCTTTGGCTTCACCACATAGTGTTAAAAACAACACAGGACAGCTGATGAGGACAAACAGCATCAACAAACAACATGATTTAAAAAAAAAAAAAAAAAACAGTAAAAATGAAATAAAACGGTAGACGGTTCGATGTTTGTCAAATTGGTTTCCAACCTTTTTGTCTTTTGACGTCTTACAAAAAGCAGTGTGTAGTCGGGGTCACATTTCACATGTCTATGAGTTGTTAACAGCTCCACCAAATAGTGATTTTTCCCTCTAAACTTCTCACATGCTTTCATTTCAATAAATGTTCAAATGATCCAATATTTCAGCAAAAATCAAAGATTAGAGAAAAAGTCCAAAAACTGAAAACAGATTTGTGTATCAGAACTTTGTTTTTTCTTCTTTCCTCTCCCATTAATCATCTCACCACCCCTCAGATTTATCTGCTGACCCTTTGGAGGGGCCCGACCCCTAGGTTGGGAACCACTGGACTAAACTAGCTAACTGTATATAAAGTAGTGTAAACTAGCTCCACCTCCAGCAGCTACAACAGTAACATGCTGCTCTAACACTGATGCTTCACTATTAATAATCTAATGATGTCATATATAATAATATATCAGTCAGAGGGACCAAACCACTACTTTTACTGCAATACTTTAACTACATCAAGCTCATAATACTTATGTACTTTTACTGCAATACTTTAACTACATCAAGCTCATAATACTTATGTACTTTTACTGCAATACTTTAACTACATCAAGCTCATAATACTTATGTACTTTTACTGCAATACTTTAACTACATCAAGCTCATAATACTTATGTACTTTTAATGCAATACTTAAACTACATCAAGCTCATAATACTTATGTACTTTTACTGCAATACTTAAACTAACTTCCGCTTGTAAACAGTAACAGTGAGTAGAAGGTGGATCAGCAGGTTGATCTTTAATAACAAACAGCTGGAGGATTCAGAGCCGCTGCTTCTTTTACTGCAATACTTTAACTACATCAAGCTCATAATACTTATGTACTTTTACTGCAATACTTTAACTACATCAAGCTCATAATACTTATGTACTTTTACTGCAGTACTTTAACTACATCAAGCTCATAATACTTATGTACTTTTACTGCAATACTTTAACTACATCAAGCTCGTAATACTTATGTACTTTTACTGCAATACTTTAACTACATCAAGCTCGTAATACTTATGTACTTTTACTGCAATACTTTAACTACATCAAGCTCATAATACTTATGTACTTTTACTGCAATACTTTAACTACATCAAGCTCATAATACTTATGTACTTTTACTGCAATACTTTAACTACATCAAGCTCATAATACTTATGTACTTTTACTGCAATACTTTAACTACATCAAGCTCATAATACTTATGTACTTTTACTACAATACTTTAACTACATACGGTTCAGTTCTTACTACTGTAGGATTTGATGGTAAATACAGTATTTTAATGGAACCACAGTTCTGCTTCGTGGAATCAAACCAATTGGTGCATCTGGTTTCCCAGTTAGTGACTATGTTTAATTTTTGCTAACATTTAACTGGTATAATCCCAGCAAGCGCCTGGCAGACACCAGAGAGCGTTTTCAGGTTGTGTCTTCAGCTGGAAGTTTGAATTACTGTGTTTAACCTTTAACATCCTATGACGCAGGTATCAGGCTTCATCTGACAACTGACATCTTCTAGTTTCTGGAAATGTGTTTGTTTAGCGGCTAAAACACAAACACAACTCCATCAGTCCTCGTCTATAATGAGTCATATATGAATAACAATAATCAGGACCATAAACCTTTAACCTGTATAATATTCCAGACCTTCAGGCCCCACCTGATGGGAGCTGAGTTCAGCTTCAGGATATTATAATGAACAGATTTACAAGGTCATGAAACAAACAAACAAGCATATTTGAATATATTTGACATATTTGAAAGCTTTTGAATAAATGTAAAACTGTCACTTGTCTCATTTCCTTTTTTATGTGTTTTTAAATGTAAGACACGTTGTTATTTACAGTATATGTCTGCAGTTTATAGTTGTTTTATTAATATGAATAAGAAGAAAACTTTTCAGATGTTGTAACATTTACAGTAAGAAACTGTTGATGTTACTGTAATGGGAAACTGCTGATGACTCAATAAACACACAAAGAGAGCATTGTCAGGTTATGAAATAGTGTAATCAAATAATACAATCAGAAGTATAAAGCATCATAGTTCTGGAGACAAAGATACCACCTAGCTATCTTTTCTTTGTCTGAAAGGTTAACCAGTCCCTTAAATACTACTTGTACAGAATTTAAGACATCTGTTTACTAACCTTACAGGTCAGCAACCCTCAGATAGAAACATAAGTCAAAAGTTCAGCTAACCTAAGAACAGTCTTTCTTCACGACCATATATGACAGTACATAAGCATGTAGCATCACAAAATAACATTACTACTATATTAAATTAAGGACAAACCACACTATCCTCTAAAGCTGATCAGTTTTAGACATAAACATCTACATAACTACAGTTTATCTTATCACTGGCTCAGGTAAAGGTATAACAGAATAAACTTAACTGTTAGACACACAACTGCCTCATCTTACACAGCAAAGAACTAAGTTTAGAATAGACACAGCACACACAAACTAACACTAAACTGAACTTAAACACTGTCTGAAACATGGATGATATATTTAAGAAATACATCAAATAATAACCTGTTGTTCAGTTTTCTTTTACATTTCTTTTACACACCAGCAACACTTCCTGCAGGTCGAACACACAGTAAACTTCATATCCTGCAGCAGAGCACCGGCATCATTTACGGCAATGAACCGTTAAATTACAGTAGTGACACTAAAAAAACGGTAAATTGCGGCAACTACAGCTGCCAGTAGTTTACTGTAGTTTACTGTAGTTTACTGTGTGTAATAGAGTACTTTTACTTTCACTGCAGTAAAGGATCTGAGTACTTCCGCTGCTATGTAGTATTATTATGTAATCATCTTTATATTCCATCATCTGTTCATCTGCAGCTGTTCAGATGTTCAGCGGTTCATCTTTTTAGTTTGAGGCCGAAGTTCTCCGACAGAAGCCGAGCAGCTCCGATGAGGCGTCAGGAGGAGAAGCAGATTGGCTCCCTGCTCCTCCTCCTCCTCCTCCTCCTCCTGCTCTCAGCATCCATCCCCGGTCAGAGGCGGAGGATGAGCCCGCTGCCCGCCGCTCTGTGACGGAGGAGCTTCAGCAGATCACACCGGAGACACCGGAGCGGAACGTCCTCGCGGTGAGTCTGATCGATCTGTTATCGGAAGTGTTATCGATCGGTGTCTCCGCAGCTTCATCCATACAGAAACTGATCAGAGCTGTCAGTCACCCGGCCCGGCGATGACGTCATCCGTGGCCAGACAGGACACACTCTGATGCGCGCGGATCGATAGATCAGCTGATCGATGGATCGATAGTGTCAGCAGGTGTATGAGCAGGCCTGAACACGCACACACGCGCACACACACGCGCACACACACACGCTATAAACATTACATCAGGCAGTCCTCATAGCATGATGGAGCTGTGTGCGTGTGCGTGTGTGTGTGCGTGTGCGCGTGTGTGTGCGTGTGTGTGTATGTGTGTGCGTGCGTGTGAGTGTGTGTGTGTGTGCGCGCGTGTGTGTGTGTGTTTTCATGTGAAATATAATTTTCCACGTGACGTGTGTAAATGTGAATCACGTGTGTAAATGTGAATCATGAGCTGCTCTTTCATGTGATTATTCTGCTTTTATTTACCGAACAGCTGGTTCCCATCATCCCCTTTGACACTCACTGAATGATCAATAACTAATGCTGATCAATAATACTTCTGTTATCACAGTGTGACGTGTTACAGCCAACCAGCTTCAGTTCTAACGCGCTCCTACATCGTCCATGCTGACCCTCGCTGCCCCCAGCAGGTCAATAAAAACACATCACCTGAAATCAATAACAATGATTATTGTATTTTGGAGGTCAGACTCGTCAATGCGAGGCAGCTTCAGGACTGTGAGTCCTGGAGAAGACAGCAGACAGGTTCCTCTGGACGCTGGTGGAGGAACCGGCCAGCAGATGGTTGATGCACCTTCACTCAGGTCTTTGTGGACAACATGGAGGACATGGCGATGATGATGAGGAGGAGGCGGGTTGCACAGTAGTCGGTCTGAAAGACAGAGCGCAGAATTACTGCGGTATGTAAAGAGCAGCACTAAGAGTCTGATTGGCTGGAGGAACGTGGGTAGAGAGCTCATTGGTCAGTTATGATGACAGCAGAGTTGAGACTGAGGGATCTTGACAGCGTGGGAAAGAGGAAGTGACGGAGAAACAGAACAGAAGGAAACAGCAATGTTCAGCCATGATATCTGCAGGCAGAGTGTGTTAATAGAGAACTTATGATCGAGCTTCATATGATGATATCTGTTAGCACCTTACTAGCTTCAAGCTAATGTGGGAATGTTTTTCAGATGTGTCTGCATTTAAGTTTTATGCTCAGGTTAAGTTTAGGTTTAGATTAAGAGTCAGGGTAAGTTTAGGTTTAGATTAAGAGTCAGGTTAAGTTTAGGTTTAGATTAAGAGTCAGGTTAAGTTTAGGTTTAGATTAAGAGTCAGGTTAAGTTTAGGCTTAGATTAAGAGTCGGGTTGAGTTTAGGTTTAGATTAAGAGTCAGGTTAAGTTTAGGTTTAGATTAAGAGTCAGGTTAAGTTTAGGTTTAGATTAAGAGTCAGGTTAAGTTTAGGTTTAGATTAAGAGTCAGGTTAAGTTTAGGCTTAGATTAAGAGTCAGGTTAAGTTTAGGTTTAGATTAAGAGTCAGGTTAAGTTTAGGTTTAGATTAAGAGTCAGGTTAAGTTTAGGCTTAGATTAAGAGTCAGGTTGAGTTTAGGTTTAGATTAAGAGTCAGGTTAAGTTTAGGCTTAGATTAAGAGTCAGGTTAAGTTTAGGTTTAGATTAAGAGTCAGGTTAAGTTTAGGTTTAGATTAAGAGTCAGGTTTAGTTTATGTTCAGGTTAAGTTTAGGTTTAGATGAAGAGTCAGGTTAAGTTTAGGTTTAGATGAAGAGTCAGGTTAAGTTTAGATTTAGATGAAGAGTCAGGTTAAGTTTAGGTTTAGATTAAGAGTCAGGTTTAGTTTAGGTTCAGGTTAAGTTTAGGTTTAGATTGAGAGTCAGGTTAAGTTTAGGTTTAGATTAAGAGTCAGGTTTAGTTTAGGTTCAGTTTAAGTTTAGGTTTAGATTAAGAGTCAGGTTTAGTTTAGGTTCAGGTTAAGTTTAGGTTTAGATTGAGAGTCAGGTTAAGTTTAGGTTTAGATTAAGAGTCAGGTTTAGTTTAGGTTCAGTTTAAGTTTAGGTTTAGATTAAGAGTCAGGTTTAGTTTAGGTTCAGGTTAAGTTTAGGTTTAGATTAAGAGTCAGGTTTAGTTTAGGTTCAGGTTAAGTTTATGTTCAGGTTAAGTTTAGGTTTAGATTAAGAGTCAGGTTAAGTTTAGGTTCAGGTTAAGTTTATGTTCAGGTTAAGTTTATGTTCAGGTTAAGTTTAGGTTCAGGTTAAGTTTAGGTTCAGGTTAAGTTTAGGTTTAGGCAGAGTTGGCTGACACATAAGTGAACTAAGCGCCTGCTTAGAGCCCCCAAGGGGTCAA
>NC_089519.1:38976265-38978765 GCF_963924715.1 Thunnus thynnus
TTCATGTAACAGGGACGCACACTTCACATTTAGCTTCTGAAAGGGCCACGCTGGTGCCTCTGGGGGTTTCATCCATCCATCATCTTCAGGTTCAGCTCTGTCTTCACAATGACACTTGAAAACACGTCTGCACAATCTCATCAGTAATTACGATTTTGCGATTAATTAACACAGACTCAAGAAATCTCTGCAATATTTGCAAGAGCTGCAATTTTTCTAAATTACAGCAACTTTTCCACATGAAACGTCCAAATCAACAGGCGCTTGTGGTTTGGACCAATCGTGGCGTTTGGTGTGGTGGTAACTGACGTCATTCAGGTGGAAGATGGACAAATCTCACCTGCCAACAAACATGATACCATAGACGAGCAAAACAATTCCCAAATGAGTTTGCAATGCAGCTCATGTAGTGTGATATGCAGGACGCTTTTTATCCAAGGAAGACATTACATATGACTTTTCATTGGTAGTGGTTAAAATAAATCACATTATTTGCCTTTGCTTGCAATTTTTCCCAATTCCTGCAATTTTACCACAAAAAGAGACATAAAAGCTGCTGAAAAATCAAACATTTTTGGGTGCAGTAATCACAAAAAAACTGCAAAGTCCTGCTCCATCTTACCTCATTTCATGAACAATGTCCAAAGATATTGGAATTCTTTTTTTGGAGCAACAAAACAACATTAAGGAACAAAACCCACCTGCATCCTGCAGAGAACCATGGCCTCAGGCTTGCTGATCCTAACTTTAACCTGAGCTCCAAACCGCCCCAGTTCCCACTGGAGGTCGAGCTGAAGCCAG
Organism: Thunnus thynnus; assembly: GCF_963924715.1. Lineage (NCBI taxonomy): Eukaryota > Metazoa > Chordata > Actinopteri > Scombriformes > Scombridae > Thunnus > Thunnus thynnus. The sequence continues at coordinate 38,977,067 of NC_089519.1, forward strand.
CCAACGTTCAACATTCATTCAGAAATGGTCATAAGGAACAATCCCAGTGAAGTCCAATTGATGCCCACCAAAGATGTGTTGATGTCCTGTTGAGAATACAAACACTCACTCAAGCTGTAAAAGCACTGAATGTCTCCTGATAAGATACAGTTATAGACCTTCTCCTAGTCTACAAATACATTCAGACTCACTGCACAAACTCCTGTGACCGCTGCAGTATGGTTGCAAGAGTAAACAGCCTCTTGAATCTGAGGGTCAACAATCAGTCTTCTCCCCAGCACCATGGTACAAGCTTTCCCAGAGAGGTAGATGTGGTATAGATGTGATACCCCTTGAATTCAAACTAATTCTCTGCCTGTCCACAAGGAGAGTTCTCGATCTCCACGAGACATTAAAAAGGCATCAGCCAAAGCAACAATATCCAGGGCCTTTAGCATCTCAGGGTGAATCCCGTCCACTTCCGGTGACTTTCTGCTGCAGGGCTTTTTCACTAACCTCAGTGACCTCCATCAGATTACTGGGTAAAACCTCCCCAAGTCCAACTCCCTTGTATTCCTTCTATTGTACAATATTGACCGTCGGGCTCAGCAGTTCTCCATTTCTAAGAAAAGTCTGAGCGAAGCCCCAACTCCCCTCCCTGAGTTGTATGCAAGTGGCAACAACCATGCCTTGAGGCTGAAGCACCTCAGAGTGCTCCAACTGACTCCCATTCAAAAAGCCTCTAATAAATGTGCTGCTGGTCATTTTGGAAATTATTGCTCCATTAATAAGATTTGAAGACTTATAGCAGCTTTGATGTCTGCTGTGTGGACATTGATTGACGGCTGTGATTGACAGTTGGCTCAGCAGCTCCAGGACTCACACTGAGTCAGACTATTGTCGCAATATTTCATTAAGTTCAATGTTACTTGATTACGATAGTACAGTTTAGCTAAAGTAGCTAACTTTAGCCCAAGAGTTCAGCACTTGGTATTTCCAGTAAGCTAGCATTAGCTTCAGTCCGAGGTAGCGGGGCATGTTTCCATATCATGAAAGGCAACAGTCCAAACTCCTTATTTGGAAGCTCCTGGCTCTAAATGGAAAAGATGGTGCTGACCAGAAGCTGCAGTTCTGGGCTTCAAACCAGCTCCAGTGAAACCAACAGGTGACGTCAAACCTCGCTACGTCCATCTTTATATACAGTCTGATGGTTTGTCAGAACCTCTTTGAGAAAATTAGAAATTCTCTGGCTGCAGGCTGCCTGTGTGATGGTTCAGAACCACCTGAATGAACCTGAAAGGACTCTTTACTCACCTAGAAAGCCTCCATCACTGCTTGTGTACAACTGCAAGTTCTAAGGGTTCCACCACAACAAGCTGCTTCAGCAATGAAGGCTTTGAACATGGCCCACTCTGATTCCATGTCCCCCCCAGATCTGTCATATCTGTCCAGCATCTTCTTCCAGGGAGGGTTCCTTTTTCCTGTCTCAAAATCAGCTTCTGTTGCCAGGACACCTCTACCTTTGTCTGTTGCCTGTCAGGCAGTGAATCAGAGCCTTATAGTCTCACTCAGCACCGGCCCTGTGTTGTTTTTCTGTGTTTAGGCTCGGACTTCAAGTGCTTGCCTTGGAGCTCTGCTGGTTTTCTGGGGATTGGGTGGAACCTTCCTTTCTTTACTGATTAATAAGGGTCCTTGAATACCTTGTACTCTCTCCTTTTAA
>NC_089519.1:38983765-38993765 GCF_963924715.1 Thunnus thynnus
CCAGGGGTCTCCTCAAGCAGCAGTCAGGGGACCTGAGGGCCAGAAGGGCAGCAGCTTTGGTTTCTGATGAAGCAAAAACCCGGGTGTGGGAGGACTTCAGGGACGCCGTGGAGACAGACTTTCAGTTGGCCTCAGGAAGGGGAAGCAGGGCTTAACCCAGGCTGTTTACAGCAGGGGTGGAGAACTGCTGACCATGATGGAGGATATTGTCGAGCGGTGGAAAGAGCACTTTGAGGAGCTCTTAAACCCTCTATGTAGGAGGCAGAGTTGGATGACTTGGAGGAAGCCTCACTCATATCCCTGGCAGAGATCTCTGAGGTAGTCAAAAAGCTTCTCAGTGGCAAGGCGCCGGGTGTGGATGAGATTCACCCTGAGATGCTCTGGACACTGTTGGGCTGTCATGGCTGGCACGCCACTTCAGTGTTGCATGGAGGTCGGGGACAGTGCCTGTGGACCGGTAGACCGGGGACCAGAGGATGTGCTCCTACTGTCGGGTATCACACTGCTCAGCTCAGCTTTAACATGCTGTCTGTCAAAATCCAATCGCAGCAGGCTTGCTGGCTGACAAACCCTCAGATGCTGACGGGACAATAAGTTCACAGTTTATTAATATCACGGCCTAACTGAGTGTAAACATCTTTACTCGGACAGACGAGCTTCAATAAAACTGGATGGTGGCACAGACAGAAACATGAATGAGAAGAAATAAAACGACAAAAACTCCCAGAATCTGTTCAGATCTTTATGGAGACATGAGAGTCAAATGCTGAACAGAAAATAAGTCAGTCTTTAACTTCTTCTTCTTCTCCTCCCTGTGCAGGTCCGGAAAGCTCGTAACAGACGGCAGGAGTGGAACCTGATGGCCTACGACAAGGAGCTCCGCCCAGACGCTCGAGTCACACCGTCACCTTACCACACCTCCGACGGATCGCTGTCACCTGACAGGTACTCATACACTCACACTAACACACTGCGTTATGAAAATAGAACAAATGACATTAAACATGATAGTAAACAATGTAGAGTTCTTTGAATTACTTACTGAGAGGAAATACTAACTTCACTTCATCTGATTTAGAAACTGTAGAGGAATTTTTCACTAAACCAAAAGACAGCAAATCCTCTAAATAGTTATTTCATAATCAAGATAGACAAGTTAAAAAGTACTGTGTAGGCAAAGAATACAGATTTATCATTCATATTAATAGATCAAAGGCAAAAAAGTGTGGTGTTGAATTCAGGAAAGTCAGTGTCGCTAAAGTTAAATTAATGGTAATAGTTTGTAAGAACAAACCACCTACGGTAGATGATCTTGATGGCAAGCACATTGCTTCACTAATTCACACATATTGTCAGTGTTTTAAGAAAGACGCGTCCACAAGTAAGGAAAATATCCAAAGTAGTGCCAATACCAAAAAATAAAAAGTTGCCGTTTTGTGAATCCAATAGTTTATTACCAGTTTATTACCAGGTTAGCATAGCATTAGTATGATCACAGTTAGCCATAGACTGTAAATGCTGCGTGCTAACCGAGCTAGCAGCTAGCACTATGGTCAGCTCCACCCTCTCATCCAAATATGGTCATTTCTGGCTCCAAAAATCCAAGATTTGCAACTTTCAAATTGCCAAACTTGAGGTTTCACAACGGCCGTCTACAAACCAGTGAATGACGTCATGGTCACTACGTCCACATCTGGATCGCCCCCCGGTGGCTGGTTGCAGTATAGGTCATAAGTCCCGCCCTCCATGTTGGCGGATGAGTTGAACTAAAAGATACTTTTCCCCAAAGATGTTTGTTCTCATGTTTCTCTGGGTGTGACGTCATGATTGACACACAGTGTCTTCATGTCCGCCAACAGGTCAGACGACCCCTGCAGCCCCCACCACCATGACGCCCAGGGGCATGATGGGAAGGATCATGTTGCCATGGTGACTGGTGGCAGCGGTCAGACTCAGTCATTGGACCGCGCCCTCCGACCCGCCTCTGTGTCCTCTGCGGTTGCCGCGACAACCGCCCGGCAGCACTCTCTGGGCCGCAACCAGCCACATCATCACCACCACCTGGCACCGGCCAATCAGAACGGAGCACGGCCCAACGCAGCCAAGGAGGCCAAGTATGCACACACACACACACACACACACACACACACACACATACACACACACACACACACACACACACACACATACACACACACACACACATACACACACACATACACACACACACACACACACACACACTTACACACACACACACACACACATACACACACACACACACACACACACACACACACACACACATACACACACACACACACACACACACACACACATACACACACACACACACACACACACACACATACACACACACACACACACACTTACACACACACACACACACACACACACACACACACACACACACACACACACACACATTCACACACACACACACACACACACACTTACACACACACACACACACACACACATACACACACACACACACACACACATTCACACACACACACACACACACACTTACACACACACACACACACACACATACACACACACACACACACACACACACACACACACACACACACACACACATACACACACACACACACACACTTACACACACACACACACACACACACACACACACACACACACACACACAAAGCTCCATCCTCTGACTTATGTTTGACCTTTGACCTCTGTCTCCCCGCAGTGATCATCAGATCCCGCCGGCCCCCCCGCCACCGCCCCCTCTCATGCCATCAGCGGGTCAGATGGCGTTCCCTGACAACTCCATCCACACCACTACCATGGCAACGCCGCTTCACCCTGCGGCCGCTCCTGGTAACCAAGGTAACGAGTTATTAGTTAGTCAGGTTTAATTATATAAAATGAATGATATAATTTTAATGACGGTGTCTTCAGACGTCGGCCTTTACACATCGTCAATATATTTATTTGAACTGTTGTTTTTGTCACAGAACAAAAATATTACGCTTACGGGCGTTTATGTTTATGCGTCGCGTCGGCGTTCAAAGGCCTGAAGACTAAAATGATTATTCATTATCAGAATGTTTGCCAATTAATTTCTGTTGATCATCTAATCAATTAATCGACTGATTGTTGCAATACTTTGACCTGTTTGACTTTTTTGGTCTCTAGGTGGCGCCGTCCTCTCTCGCCCCTACAGCCCCTCCCCTCCTCCCCCTCCCCCAGCCAACTATGTCCCCTCCCCCTCCCGGCCCGGAGGCCAAGCCCCACCTTCAGCCACTAACGCGCCTCCGTTGCCCCTGGCGACGGACGGCAGGAAGCCTCCCGGCGGACCAAACGTGCCGATGAATGACGCCCGCAGCGACCTGCTGGCCGCCATACGCAGAGGTAGATCACATGACTCATCTCTGGGGGCCAATACTGAGAGGGTCCTTATCACACTGTGGGCCCCTTAGAGGGCATTTTATCATACTGTGGGCCCCTTAGAGGGCATTTTATCATACTGTGGGCCCTTAGAGGGCATTTTATCACACTGTGGGCCCTTAGAGGGCATTTTATCATACTGCGGGCCCCTTAGAGGGCATTTTATCATACTGTGGGCCCCTTAGAAGGCATTTTATCATACTGTGGGGCCCTTAGAAGGCATTTTATTATACTGTGGGCCCTTAGAGGGCATTTTATCATACTGTGGGCCCCTTAGAGGGCATTTTATCATACTGTGGGCCCTTAGAAGGCATTTTATCATACTGTGGGCCCCTTAGAGGGCATTTTATCATACTGTGGGCCCCTTAGAAGGCATTTTATCATACTGTGGGGCCCTTAGAAGGCATTTTATTATACTGTGGGCCCCTTAGAAGGCATTTTATCATACTGTGGGGCCCTTAGAAGGCATTTTATTATACTGTGGGCCCCTTAGAAGGCATTTTATCATACTGTGGGCCCCTTAGAGGGCATTTTATCATACTGTGGGCCCTTAGAAGGCATTTTATCATACTGTGGGCCCTTAGAGGGAATTTTATCATACTGTGGGGCCCTTAGAAGGCATTTTATTATACTGTGGGCCCCTTAGAAGGCATTTTATCATACTGTGGGCCCCTTAGAGGGCATTTTATCATACTGTGGGCCCCTTAGAGGGCATTTTATCATACTGTGGGCCCTTAGAGGGCATTTTATCACACTGTGGGCCCTTAGAGGGCATTTTATCATACTGTGGCCCCTTAGAAGGCATTTTATTATACTGTGGGCCCCTTAGAGGGCATTTTATCATACTGTGGGCCCCTTAGAAGGCATTTTATTATACTGTGGGCCCCTTAGAAGGCATTTTATCATACTGTGGGCCCCTTAGAGGGCATTTTATCATACTGTGGCCCCTTAGAAGGCATTTTATTATACTGTGGGCCCCTTAGAGGGCATTTTATCATACTGTGGCCCCTTAGAGGGCATTTTATCATACTGTGGGCCCTTAGAGGGCATTTTATCACACTGTGGGCCCTTAGAGGGCATTTTATCACACTGTGGGCCCCTTAGAAGGCATTTTATCATACTGTGGGGCCCTTAGAAGGCATTTTATTATACTGTGGGCCCTTAGAGGGCATTTTATCATACTGTGGGCCCCTTAGAGGGCATTTTATCATACTGTGGGCCCTTAGAAGGCATTTTATCATACTGTGGGCCCCTTAGAGGGCATTTTATCATACTGTGGGCCCCTTAGAAGGCATTTTATCATACTGTGGGGCCCTTAGAAGGCATTTTATTATACTGTGGGCCCCTTAGAAGGCATTTTATCATACTGTGGGGCCCTTAGAAGGCATTTTATTATACTGTGGGCCCCTTAGAAGGCATTTTATCATACTGTGGGCCCCTTAGAGGGCATTTTATCATACTGTGGGCCCTTAGAAGGCATTTTATCATACTGTGGGCCCTTAGAGGGAATTTTATCATACTGTGGGGCCCTTAGAAGGCATTTTATTATACTGTGGGCCCCTTAGAAGGCATTTTATCATACTGTGGGCCCCTTAGAGGGCATTTTATCATACTGTGGGCCCTTAGAAGGCATTTTATTATACTGTGGGCCCCTTAGAAGGCATTTTATCATACTGTGGGCCCCTTAGAAGGCATTTTATTATACTGTGGGCCCCTTAGAAGGCATTTTATCATACTGTGGGCCCCTTAGAGGGCATTTTATCATACTGTGGGCCCCTTAGAAGGCATTTTATTATACTGTGGGCCCCTTAGAAGGCATTTTATCATACTGTGGGCCCCTTAGAGGGCATTTTATCATACTGTGGGCCCCTTAGAAGGCATTTTATCATACTGTGGGCCCTTAGAAGGCATTTTATTATACTGTGGGCCCCTTAGAAGGCATTTTATCATACTGTAGGCCCCTTAGAGGGCATTTTATCATACTGTGGGCCCCTTAGAGGGCATTTTATCATACTGTGGGCCCCTTAGAAGGCATTTTATCATACTGTGGGCCCCTTAGAAGGCATTTTATCACACTGTGGGCTCCTTAGAGGGCATTTTATCATACTGTGGGCCCCTTAGAAGGCATTTTATCACACTGTGGGCCCCTTAGAGGGCATTTTATCATATTGTGGGGGCCCTTAGAAGGCATTTTATCACACTGTGGGCTCCTTAGAGGGCATTTTATCATACTGTGGGCCCCTTAGAAGGCATTTTATCACACTGTGGGCCCCTTAGAGGGCATTTTATCATACTGTGGGCCCTTAGAGGGCATTTTATCACACTGTGGGCCCCTTAGAAGGCATTTTATCACACTGTGGGGCCCTTAGAGGGCATTTTATCATACTGTGGGCCCCTTAGAGGGCATTTTATCATACTGTGGGCCCCTTAGAGGGCATTTTATCATACTGTGGGGACCCTTAGAGGGCATTTTATCACACTGGGGGGCCCTTAGAGGGCACTTTGTCATATTGTGGGGGCCCTTAGAGGGCATGGTATTTTGCCGGGGCATTAGACGGTGGTTCTGGTCTGTCCTGGTCTGCAGGGATCCAGCTCAGGAAGGTCCAGGAGCAGCGGGAGCAGGAGGAGGCCAAGAAAAGGGAGCCGACAGGAAACGATGTCGCCACCATCCTGTCGAGACGCATCGCTGTGGAGTACAGCGAATCAGAGGAGGAGTCTGAACCCGAAGACCAGGAGTGGTCTGACTGACGAGGAGGCAGGAGAGGAGAGGAGAGGAGAGGAGAGGAGGAGAGGAGAGGAGAGAGGAGGAGAGGGGAGGAGAGGAGAGAGGAGGAGAGGAGAGAGGAGGAGAGGGGAGGAGAGGAGAGAGGAGGAGAGGAGAGGAGAGAGGAGGAGAGGAGGAGAGGAGGAGAGAAGAGGAGAGAGGAGGAGAGGAGAGAGGAGGAGAGGGGAGGAGAGAAGAGGAGAGAGGAGGAGAGGAGGAGAGGGGAGGAGAGGAGAGAGGAGGAGAGGAGAGGAGAGAGGAGGAGAGGAGAGGAGAGAGGAGGAGAGAAGAGGAGAGAGGAGGAGAGGGGAGGAGAGGAGAGAGGAGGAGAGGAGAGGAGAGGAGAGAGGAGGAGAGGAGAGGAGAGGAGAGGAGAGAGGAGGAGAGGAGAGGAAATAGATTCTCTTACAGTGTTGAAGTGTTTATTTAATGATTATTATTATTATAATTGTTGTTATTGATCTGATTACTTTTGTTCTCCAGTCAGTAAATGTTCTGATGTCAGAGGTCAGAGGTCAAACCTCCTTCTTAGTGATGCCATGATGTCATCAGGCAGCAGGTCGTCCATTTTGTTTTAGTGTCTGAAGTCACTTCCTGTTTACGACGGTGTGAACGACGTGTAAATATTTCCATGTTCACACGTTCACTACGGTCTGCTAACAATCCCACAATGCAACGCTGCACGTTTTACCGACTCTACAGCTGATGGCGACGACAGACGAGGACGCGTTAATGTCTTTGATACAGGAAGTGAGTGATGTCACACACGTGGTCACGTCAGCTGTTTGGTCACATGACTTCTGACTTCTTGTATTTTTGAAAGTTGTTTTTATTTTATTTTGCTGCTTAAACTGAAAAACAAACAAACATATTAAAGATATTTCTGCTGTTTCAGGTCATTTTTCAGTTTTGTAGAAATATTTTGTAATATTTATTTATTTATTTATTTCGTTTGTACTTTTTAAATATTTAAGTTGTGTAAACGTTTCTTGTAGGTTTTGATGTTGAACTCGAAGATATTTTCTTTGTGATTTGATGTATTTTGTGACGTCGACGTGCTGATTCAGCATCTGATGCATTAGTTGCTATGGTAACCAGAGACGAGGTGTCACATGATGAAGATTTGATTCGTCGGTGTGGTGTAAACGATGACATCATCTTCAGCGTATCTTCTGCGGTGATGTCATCGCTGCTGCTGCTGATGTCACAGCGTGTACCATCTGTGATTGGTTGTAGATTTATTGATTTATTGATCTGTGATGTGTTCTGTGTGATTTGCATGTCGGTGGAAAAAAATAACCAATGAATGAAGAGAAAGATCAAACTGTGACGTGAGTCTGTGATGAAAACATAAAGTTTATTTATTGATCAGCTGACTGGAGTCCAATGATTGATTTGAGTTCCTTTGTTGTTTCTGATCATTGAATTATAATCATATTTAATAAAACAGCAGCTGGAACTGATCAGCTGATGTTCCTGAAGCTGTCTGTATCATGACGTCAGATGTTCTATGACGTCATCGGGAGTATGTAAATGCTGATTTCCAACATGAGGATTGTTCATCCTGTTTTCAGCAGTTCTGACGTCACGGATCTGTCTCACGTTTAACCTCGATAGATCACCATGGTAACCGGGGTGGATCACCATGGTAACCCGTGCTGCAGCCTCCCTTCGCTGGAGGGCAGCAAATCGTTGGCTGCCGATAGTTTCACCTGAAGAAGAAGAAGAAGAAGAAGGAAGAGGAGGAAGAGGAGGAGGAGGTGGAGGAGGAGGAGGAGGAGGTTCGTAACCAGCAGCAGCGGAGTCTGTGTGTAAGTTGTAAAGTTTGAGGTTTCCCGCTTTAATCAGACGATGTTTGGACTAAAGTTCGCGGCGGTCTCGTGCTGCAGCAGCTGTTCATCAATCAGCTGTTTCCTGTTTCCGTCTTTATCAACACGAGCGATGAAAGAACAAACCAACAGTTTGAGTTTAGTGATGAGAGCAGATTCTAGATTTGATTTATAAGTTAATCTGAAATAAACGAGTTTCTATGGCGCCAAACTCAGAAACGTGTAAAATGATGAAACATTTCCTGGTTTATCGATAAATGAGATCGATAATCGATCATTTACTGACAACATTAATTAATATTATAGATCAGATAAAACAGGAAACTTCACCTGCTCATTTTTACGTTTTAGTTCTTTTTAAATGGACTTTTGCACATGAGGCTGTAATGAGATGTATTAATGCAGTGGTGGGCAAATAGCGGCCCGTGGCCCTTATCTGGCCCTCCAGCAAAACCATGCGGTCCGTGAAGAAAGCTGAACATCAATCAGCTGTTTGTAGAGGAAACATTTCATTTAAGAGTCGTTTTTGTCAGATTTGTATTTATATCAGTTGCTGTAATTCAGTAATAATTAATTATTAACTAATAATTAATAATTATTTTCTGAAATGAATGAAAGGAAACAGACTTTTGTTAAATATGAATCCATAAACAGCTGCTCTCATGTGAGGTGCGTTTGAAACTGGAGTCTGGGGTGCGTTTGTTTTGCAGACATGTCGGTGCAGGTGTGCTGCCTGTCGTTCCGCCAGCCGTACGCCGGTCTGATCCTGGACGGTGTGAAGACGGTGGAGAGTCGCTGGAGGCCCCTGCTGGCTCCACTGGAGAACCAGACTCTGGCGGTCCACATCGCCCAGAGGGACTGGGAGGGGGAGGAGTGGCGGGCGGTGCTTAGTGGACCGCTGGGGATGAACCGGGCTCAGATCCAAGCGCTCCGGGAGTCCGGGGAGAGGTTTGGCCGCGGCGTGGTGGCAGGTGAGAAATGAAATGATGTTTAATCCTGAGTTTATGAGGAGTCCCTGAAGGCATCACGTGTGTAAACTCTGTTCCAGGATTGGTGGATGTGGGCGGGACCTGGATATGCCCCGCCTCCCTACAGGAGGAGGAGCTACAGCCGCTGGAGCGGTCGGCCGTTCTGATTGGTCTACAGGAGAAACACCTGACTCACTTGTCCAACCCTCGCTGGTTGAAGCAGCCGCTGAGCGCTCGAGGAGGTCGCGACCTCTGGACTGTGGAGATCCCCGCTGAGCTGTTGCCATGACGACAAGTTTCACACGTTCACAGTTTGAATGATGGTGTGATTTATGATCAGCTGATCCTTCAAGTCGACCAATCAAATGTTTATTTTCTTAATAAATTCTTAATAAATTGTCATCCAGTTTCCAAAAGTTTGCTGTCTTATTGATTATTGATCACTTTGAGCTCAGACCTACAGATCAATAAGCACACTGGGGGGGCAACAAGCCCTTAAACCCAAACCTGTAGACGTGCAGCTGATTGACAGTCAGCTGATCAGCTGATATAATTATGAGTTTACATGCGAACATGCAGGTTATTGATAAATCATTTTGATCTATTGGTCTAATTATCACCATTAAATGTTTATCACGTTGCTGCTACCTGATAACATTCACAAGTAAAAAGTTTGTGCAGTAAACAGGAAGTTAAATGTACTTTGAGCCTCTGGTCATGTGACTTTAATCTGACATCTGAAACCTTTTAAAGCTGCTGTTTTACTTTTACAGCAGGTTTATTATGATCAGGCACCGCCGAGGTCCACAAGAAGCCTCTAGTGGACTTCAAGCAGACCTCCAGAGTCCACTTGGGCTGCAGACCTCACCTGAGAGGGTCTATCAACAACCCCGACCCCCTCTACAGGCTTCTTTATTATCTGATAAACTAGACGTGTGAAGGTCCCAGAACGCTGAGTCCACGAGGGCTCAGTCCGCAAGTCTGGAGAGGAC
>NC_089519.1:39008765-39073765 GCF_963924715.1 Thunnus thynnus
AGGAGTCTGCACAGGGTGTTTTATTTTGAAAATTGACCGGATGCTCAATGCTGTTTCTGCGTCTGACTTCCTGTCCAGCTCGATCTGCTCTGTGCTGCTTGACGCGGCTTCAGTAAAAATTTAGGAATTTAGGGGTAAGAAGCCCTGAGCTAACGTCTACAGTCTGAGCAGCACAGAAACGCAGGCTAACCCTCCGTCAGTGTTCATTCATCAAACAGCCTTAAACAGCCCATCCCCAGTATTCAGTTTCTAATCTGTAACCTCACCACTAGATGCCACTAAATCCTACACACTGGTCCTTTTTATTATTATTATTGTTATTATTATTATTGTTATTGTTATTTTTATTATTATTGTTATTTTTATTATAATTTTTATTGTTATTGTTATTATTATTATTATTGTTATTGTTATTATTGTTATTGTTATTATTGTTATTGTTATTATTGTTATTTTTATTATTGTTATTTTTATTATTATTGTTATGTATCAAACATTCTTTTTGTTCACTGTGTATCGTGGTTCTTTGTTACTCTCACCGGCAGCGGAGGGAAAACGGCGTCGTTGGCGTCGTCCAGCTGGTAGTACGCGATGGCTGCGTCCAGATCAGCCGGCTCGTCCACCGTCTCCGCCGGGAAACCGAACTGACACTCTTTATTCAGAGCCGCCGCCAGCTGACGCCGACTGCGACTGAACAGAGACACAAACAAACAATTAGAAACAGAGTGATGACGTTCTCTCAGGTATGAACACGCTGCTGCAATGCTTTCTGCAGATAATAAACACTTGAATCCTCCTCTAGATTAGATCTCTGCTGTCCAAATCCATTATTGAACAGATGATAGATTGTAAAACTGGTCTGATAGTATTATGAAACAGGAAGTAAGGCTAAAAGGCAAATAAACACTCAGCAGATTAAATGTACAGTAGGGAGACATCCAGGACATATATGAGAGGAAAAAACAGTACGGGCCAAATAAGTAACATCTGCCTCCTGCATGTTACATTAAACACATCAGTTGAGCTTTAAATGGTCATTATGTCTAACAGCAAAATCCTTTCATATAGAATATAACTTTACCTTTATTTAATAGTTGTAAGGTTTACATATTTGTGTTATTTTCATTATTTTATGCTGTTATCTTATATTTAATATTTAATACTTGGCTACATAGTATCCATGGTAACGATGCAGCTATAAAGCCCGTTACCGGGGCAACAAGTCAGACCAGGTGTGTGTGTAACCTGTAAATAATAATGTACAGCTGACCTGAGAGACTTTATTACTAATTATAATGATATTGACATTCAGAGTGATTATCTATGATTCATCTGTATCAATAATCTGTAATATAGTGAGTTATTGATCCTGGTCGAGGTTCGACCGTCGGCCCTGTGATTTATTATTTAACGGTTATTAAGCTTCATCACAGAAATCATTTATTAGTTTTGATTTTATTTATGTTTAATAGTTTTACAGACTCGTTTCCTCCGGATCCTGAAGTGTTTGTTAGCAATAAACAGACGTCACTGAATCGACCTCGGAGCGTCTTCGTTGGAGTCGACTGACGTTACTGTCAGCCGTTAGTCCACCATCATCATCATCATCATCACAACACAACGCAGAGACTGCAGGCTGTCACTATTATCAGCCATATAAAGGAAACCTTATAAACTGTGAGGCTCATCTAGTCCCCCGTTACAGCTGGAAGAGGAAACCACATTAGAACAGACGGCCTTATACAAATGATTTATATAAAGACTTGTGCAAGATAAAGTTTAAATTACATTATGCCTGTCATTAAGAAGTGTGATGCATTAGTCTCATCATAAAGAAATAAATCAGGTCTGTCAATGATTCTATGAACATTTATACGTCAGCGTGGAGCCAGGATGAGAAGATGAACCAGTAACAACGAGTAGAGTCCTTGGATGCACTGAAGCAGTGAGGTCTCCAGGCGTCGACAGCTTTCCCGTTCAATATTATTATAGGAATTTTTTGGGCATATTGGCTTTTATCCCAACAAAAGTTTATTGGGAAGGATTTAATTTGGAGTCTTTGCCTAATACAAATAATAATAAAGATTGATTGATTGATTGATTGATAATACATTTAACGAAGCGTTAATATAACTGACAGAGATGCAATGGATCCCTCAAATTATAGACATACAGCGCTGCTTGAAAGTATGTGAACTCTTTAGAATTTGCTCTATTTCTGCATAAATGACCTAAAATATGATCAGATTTCCTAAAACTAGATAAAGAAACATCAATTAAACAAATGAGACAATAACTTTACACTTGTTTGGTTATTTATTGAGGAAAATGATCCAATGTTGCCTTATTTAAAGAAGAGAAATCTGAGTCTTCACTAAACAGGTTTGTGGAAGTGTGTCATGGCTCAAACAAAGGAGATTTCTGAGGACCTTAGAAGAAGAGTTGTTGATGCTCATCAGGCTGGAAAAGGTTACAAAACCATTTCTAAAGAGTTTGGACTCCACCAGTCGACTGTCAGGCAGATCGTGTATAAATTGAAGACATTCAACACCACTGTTACCCTAAATTCTGCGGGAAAATGTCAAAGTATCCGTCAGTGTACTGAATTTCAACATAAAGTGAGTCATGCAGCACAACAACCCTAAACACACAAGTCGTTCTACCAAAGAACGGTTAAAACAGAAGAAAGATAATGTTTTGCAATGTCTGAGTCAAAGTCCTGACTTTAATCCTAAAGAAATGGAGTTGAAGGACCTGAAGCAGGCAGTTCATGGTGAGAAGCCCACCAGCATCCCTGAGCTGAGACTGTTCTGTGAGGAGGAACGATGTGCAGAGCTGATAAACAGTTACTGGAAACGTTTGGTTGAAGTTATTGCTGCAAAAGGAGGTCACACCAGTTACTGAAAGCAAGGCTTCACATACTTCTGCCTCACACAAATATGTAAGATTGGATAACTTTCCTCAATAAATAAATCAATAAGTTTAATGTTTTTTGTCTCATTCGTTTAACTGGGATCCCTTCATCTAGCTTTAGGACTGATCATCATGTTTTAGATCATATTTATGGAGAAACAGAGAAGTTTCTAAAGGGTTCAAGAACTTTCAAGCAGCGCTGTATACGCTTAATTAATGTTGACTGTAAAGTACTGACGTAAATATTAGCTCCATGATTAGTGAAAGTGTTGCCATCTATAATTAATGCTGGCCTAGGTCCTCAGCTGATAATTACTACATTCAATATGGCTGAACTCCTCAAGCATTGACCAGTAATTGCCATCTCCCTGGATGTCATGGTGGAACGGAGATTCCTACGTACAGCTCCGTCATTCTTTGGGTTTGTCTGTGGATCAGTACTGTGTATGAAAACTCTAAGGCTGCTGTCATTACATTCTTCAGCATCTCGTGAGGAACATGCCCAGGTTGCCCCGCTCTCTCTGTTGTTATTCACAATTTTCTTGAAACACCTGCAGATATTAGCTCTGCAGCTAACGAGACGGCTAGCTGCCTCCGTCAACCATCAACTATACATCACACGACAAGACACCCCACAATGACGAGTCGCCCACTCCCGAACACACACAGCTAAAACAACATTATTCCCTCAACAAAGGAGCAGAAAACAAGCTCCAGAGCGACAGCAGAACACAGCTCTTTTGTTTTTCCTGTTGGTGTCCAAAGGTCGTAATAATCACACATTTCACAACAAAACTGCAGCTCGTCGCTGCCCGGCAACAGCTCCCTGAGCCTGCTGGTGTTTAGTAAACACGGTTGGTAACAGAAGTTGGCGGTTTGTGGTTTGGGTCTGGTTCAAGTGGTTGATTGACACATATATGTGTGAGTTGGGTGGTGCTGATTGGCTCTCACTGTGGTGGGAAGTGTTCTAGTCAGGTAACTACATCTCTGGTTAAATGTGCTTCCTACCGCCTCCACATACCCATCATACCTACCTCAGCATGGCCCCTCCCAGTTTACCCAGTGACCTCCACCACAACATACCTGTCCTACGTCATACAACTCCAGCTGCTGCCTACACTGTACATCAAAGAAGTAGACCTAGGGCTAAAACTTAGTGCAAATCAGCTTCAAGAAGCTTGATTCTGCACCTTCCATGTCCTGATTTGAAGTTTGCATTATTGAACATTAGATCGCATTAGAACATAATAAGTTTCTATATTAGTGATTTTATTTCTCAATATGGTCTACATTTTCTATTTCTCACTGAATGTTTGCTCTGCCTCAGCAACACTTATTCTGCCCCCGATTATAGCTTTTTATTCTCCGCTAGACGAGGCAAGGAAGCGGCTGGAATAGTAACCATCTCTTCTGATTTGGTCAACTGCACTGAACACATTTTTGTTTAGGGTAGTTGGAGATTTCTCAACGTTTTAATATTTAGTCATGATTATTAGAACTTATTAATACTCAAAAGCACATTCTTGCACTAACCATTTATAGACCCCCACAGCACAATCCTATCTATTTGACAGGTTCCAGTTTCTGATCACTTCTGTGTCTTTTTCAAAGTTTCTCTCCACTCCCACTAAGTGTTGAGAGCCTGACACATATAATTATCACATATACTTGGTGTGTAACAAAACAAGAGTTAGCGCCATGTCTGGGTCGAGAATTTTAAGAAGTATAAACATGTACTTTCAGCTGCTAGGACAGCATATTTCTCTCACTTGATTAACATTAACATTTCTGTTTGATACTGTTGCTAAACCCTCACAGAACATCCCTGCCGACAGCTCTTCATACAATGCTGATGATTTTCTGAAATTCTTCACAAATAAGATTGACTCAATTAGAGATAAAGTCACTGGTCCACAATCCTCTCAGAATAATGAACTCTCCAGTACTTTGATGGATGCAGACACCGTGACTCAGACCAACTGCACCCTTTCAGTTTTTACCAGCCTGGTACCTGCTTCCAAACCCACAACCTGCATATTAGACCCTATACCATCTAATCTTTTTAAGGAACTGTTTCCTGTTTTAAGTAGTCCATGGGCTCAGTGCACTCAGCTTTTAAAACTGCTAAAACTAAAACTGCTGCTTAAAAATTTTGAACAATTATAGACCACTTTCCAATCTTCCTTCTATGTCAGAATTACTTGAGAGAGTAGTCGCTGATCAACTCACTGCCTGCTTATCCATCGGTCTCATCATTCTACTGAAACTGCCTTGACAAGAATAGTCAATGATCTACTAATTACTGTTGATTCTGACTCAACATCATTGCTGCTGCTTCTTGACTTGAGTGCAGCTTTTGACACTGTGGACCACAGCATACTTCTAGGCTACTTGGAGAAGCATATTGGTATCCAGGAGACAGTGCTTTCATGGTTTCAATCATATTTATCAAATAGAACTCAATGTGTAAGTAACAACAATACAATCTCTGAAGTTTCTGAGGTAAAGTTTGGTGTTCCCCAGGGATCGGTCCTTGGCCCTATGCTTTTTCTATCTACTTCCCCTTTATGACATCATTTGCAAATATGGTTTGCTACGCTGATGATACGCCGCTATATGTTCCTGTAAAGCCAAATGACCTTTCCCAACTCCTACATTTAGAGGCATGTCTATCAGAAATTTAAAAAATGGATGAATATGAACTTTTATAAGTATTATTTCTGAAAGCTCGACCATCAACAACCTTGGAGGGATTTTTGATTCTCATCTGACATTCCGGTCTCATATCAGGACTATTACCGAGAGAGCGTTTTTTCATCTTAGTAATATTGCCAAAATCCAACCTATTCAATTGTTGTGTGACACTGAAACCTTAATCCATACATTTGAATCTTCCAGACTTGATCACTATAATGACTTTTCCTCTGGTCTTCAGCTTGTTCAGAATGCTACAGCTAGAATCTTGACAAAAACTTGAAAATCTGACCATATAACACCAAGTCTGGCATCTTCACTACTGCCAGACTGCGGGGATATGTTGCTTTTTCACCACAGTAAGAAAAAGTCCATACTGTCACAGCCCTTCTTCCATTGTCCTGCTTTGCTTGTCATCCAGCTGTGATGCAAACTGTGACTACAGACTTTACATTTGCACTTAGCGCAGCGCTAGGCAGCGGCGGGCTCATGCTAATGCTTCCTGCAGAACTGATTTGACCTTGTGATGTAGTAACAAGTACCGCTTCAACACCTCTTGCTCTTAAGCCGTGAATATTTAAATTTCAAGTAACTTAAAAAGAGCAAGGAGATAAAACAGTAATTTTACAGTACAAGAGGCCCCACCATCACCCTGATCCATCCCAAACATCAGGTTTATTGTTTTACACAATACCAGTCCTTTAACATTTCTGAAGTTATTCTTATGGTTATTCTTATCTCTTACGTTATTCTTATCTAATTTTACACAGAGCAACTTTAAAACAAGATCAACTGAAGCAGCAGGAGATCAGCCAACTAGGAGAGGATCTCAGAAGATCTCAGAACACTGTGAAGATGATTGGCAGAGACAAACAGAAAGCCGACGACTTCATCAACAAACTGAGGTGGCCTCCTGACATGCTCTGAAGAAACATCGACAACACCTAAACTACACCTACACTGATGGAGTGACGGACTAAGCCTTGGTGGACTGCAGGGTGTTGATATGAGAACTCACTCAGTTCAACACCAGGAGTCTTATACAGCAGCCATGTTGGAAACCAGGACCTGTACTGAGACTTAACTTTGGACTAAAAATACTCAACTAAGAGAAAATGATCGCTAGTTTCAGCCCTAACGAGCGAACATCAGAACACAGAAATGACAAACATGCAGCTGTATGCGTTTGTTTTACCGTGACCTGAAGGCGTAGTTCTCATAGTCATGGTAATATCGTCTGCCAGGGTGGTAATAGGTCAGCTGTGGACCAATCAGGTGACGGTTCAGGAAGCGGGTGGAGCTTCTGGCCAGAATTCATGAGACAGGTAGACACACACACACACACACACACACACGCAGGTTCTCCTCATTATCCGTGTGGCTACATGTTTCTGGACTCAGCAGGTAACAGACACGTGTTGTGTCTTACCTGGAGGCTCCGTAGCGAGGAGGTCTGGCTGTGGGATGGTGGTGGTGCGGGGGTGCATAGGGGTCATAGGTCATTGCTCCGGGTGATGGGGGAGGGGGAGGGCGAGGGTGGCCCGCTGGCTGGAAGCGAGGGGGCAGGGCAGAGGGGGCCGGGCCTCCATATGAGGAGGGTGGTGGCATCAGCAGCTCTGCCCCCTTCATCCCGCTGCTTCCCCGGGACTTCCTGAAGTAACGATGGCGGTGATGGCGCTGACCACGAGAGTCTGAGTCTAAGAGGGAGACAGAACGAGACAAGAGGAGACAAGGACTGAGAGTAAAAGGCAGTAGTTGGGCTTTACGGTAGTCAGAAGGGTGTTAGGGTAGTTGGAGGGTGTTAGGGTGGTTGGAGGGTGTTAGGGTGGTTGGAGGGTGCTAGGGTGGTTGGAGGGTGCTAGGGTAGTTGGAGGGTGTTAGGGTGGTTGGAGGGTGCTAGGGTAGTTGGAGGGTGTTAGGGTGGTTGGAGGGTGCTAGGGTGGTTGGAGGGTGTTAGGGTGGTTGGAGGGTGCTAGGGTAGTTGGAGGGTGTTAGGGTAGTTGGAGGGTGCTAGGGTAGTTGGAGGGTGCTAGGGTAGTTGGAGGGTGTTAGGGTAGTTGGAGGGTGTTAGGGTAGTTGGAGGGTGCTAGGGTAGTTGGAGGGTGTTAGGGTGGTTGGAGGGTGTTAGGGTGGTTGGAGGGCGTTAGGGTGGTTGGAGGGCGTTAGAGTAGTTGGAGGGCGCTAGGGTAGTTGGAGGGTGTTAGGGTAGTTGGAGGGTGTTAGGGTAGTTGGAGGGTGTTAGAGTAGTTGGAGGGTGTTAGGGTAGTTGGAGGGTGTTAGGGTAGTTGGAGGGTGTTAGGGTAGTTGGAGGGTGTTAGAGTAGTTGGAGGGTGTTAGGGTAGTTGGAGGGTGTTACGGTAGTTGGAGGGTGTTACGGTAGTTGGAGGGTGTTAGGGTAGTTGGAGGGTGTTAGGGTAGTTGGAGGGTGTTAGGGTAGTTGGAGGGTGTTACGGTAGTTGGAGGGTGTTACGGTAGTTGGAGGGCGTTAGAGTAGTTGGAGGGTGTTACGGTAGTTGGAGGGTGCTAGGGTAGTTGGAGGGTGTTAGAGTAGTTGGAGGGTGCTAGGGTAGTTGGAGGGTGTTAGAGTAGTTGGAGGGTGTTAGGGTAGTTGGAGGGTGTTAGAGTAGTTGGAGGGTGTTAGGGTAGTTGGAGGGTGTTACGGTAGTTGGAGGGTGTTACGGTAGTTGGAGGGTGTTAGGGTAGTTGGAGGGTGCTAGGGTAGTTGGAGGGTGTTAGGGTAGTTGGAGGGTGCTAGGGTAGTTGGAGGGTGTTAGGGTAGTTGGAGGGTGTTAGGGTAGTTGGAGGGTGCTAGGGTGGTTGGAGGGTGTTACGGTAGTTGGAGGGTGCTAGGGTAGTTGGAGGGTGTTACGGTAGTTGGAGGGTGTTAGGGTAGTTGGAGGGTGCTAGGGTAGTTGGAGGGTGCTAGGGTAGTTGGAGGGTGCTAGGGTAGTTGGAGGGTGTTAGGGTAGTTGGAGGGTGCTAGGGTAGTTGGAGGGTGTTAGGGTAGTTGGAGGGTGTTAGGGTAGTTGGAAGGTGCTAGGGTAGTTGGAGGGCGTTAGGGTAGTTGGAGGGTGTTAGGGTAGTTGGAGGGTGTTAGAGTAGTTGGAGGGTGTTACGGTAGTTGGAGGGTGTTAGGGTAGTTGGAAGGTGCTAGGGTAGTTGGAGGGCGTTAGGGTAGTTGGAGGGTGTTAGGGTAGTTGGAAGGTGCTAGAGTAGTTGGAGGGCGTTAGGGTAGTTGGAGGGTGTTAGGGTAGTTGGAAGGTGCTAGAGTAGTTGGAGGGTGTTACGGTAGTTGGAGGGTGTTAGGGTAGTTGGAAGGTGTTAGAGTAGTTGGAGGGTGTTAGGGTAGTTGGAGGGTGTTAGGGTGGTTGGAAGGTGCTAGAGTAGTTGGAGGGTGTTACGGTAGTTGGAGGGTGTTAGGGTAGTTGGAAGGTGTTAGAGTAGTTGGAGGGTGTTAGGGTAGTTGGAGGGTGTTAGGGTAGTTGGAGGGTGTTACGGTAGTTGGAGGGTGTTACGGTAGTTGGAGGGTGTTAGGGTAGTTGGAGGGTGTTAGGGTAGTTGGAGGGTGTTAGAGTAGTTGGAGGGTGTTAGAGTAGTTGGAGGGTGTTACGGTAGTTGGAGGGCGTTAGGGTAGTTGGAGGGTGTTAGGGTAGTTGGAAGGTGCTAGGGTAGTTGGAGGGCGTTAGGGTAGTTGGAGGGTGTTAGAGTAGTTGGAGGGTGTTACGGTAGTTGGAGGGTGTTAGGGTAGTTGGAAGGCTGTTGCGGTAGTCTGAAGGCTGTTACTGGATCTCAGTGTAAACATACCAAGGTCTCCTTTCCTAGTGGGAGCAGCAACATTCCAGGCTGGAACTGGATTCACTGGTTTCAGATCAGTCAGAGGAACCAGGTGTCTGACAGACAGGGAGGAACATTATTACAGGTAAACTGTTTGATCGGGCCAGTGTGAAGCCTCTACCAGCCTTCTTACGTAGAACCAAAAGTCTGAATACACTTTCAGTTGCTCAGCCTTGATGATCTGTTTAACTTTAAGACCATTTTGTCTGGCCCTCACTTGTTCAAAGGGCTGTTTGAGGGTTCAGAGTTAGTCTGAGGGTAAAAGTTAATAGTTTTTGTTGTGTGTTACTTCTCTCCCAGCTCCTCGATGAAGACGGTGACGGCTGATGAATGAGTTCCTACTTCCTGGATGAAGGCGTTGTAGTACTTCCCCTTCGGCTCCAGACGCACCTGAAAAAGTATTTTACCAACATATTCTGATTATTATGTCATTTATTATTATTTATTCAACACCCTTTAGTCCCTTCCACTCAGAAACGTGTTCTTCTTGTTCCCTCAGCTGGATGTTGTTCTCTTCTCTCTGCAGAATGATGTATGTGAAGAGTTTCTTTCTTTTAATATTCATCTGCTGAAGGCGGAAAGTTTCTCTGATCATCTTAAATCTCAGTTCAACACGTGCACCCGCAAACATGATGTGTGACATCACAACTACTTTGGAGCCAATCACGGTCCAGTATGCAACTTACACGAGTGTGATGTGGAAACCTGAAGCCTCCAGAGCACAAACACTGAGAATGAACTTACAGTGAAGGAGGAACATCTGGAGTCCAGCAGGAAAACTTCAGAAATATACAGAATGACAGATTCTGGTTTTTAATGAGCTGTCCTTAGAAGGCCACCGTACAGAAGATAAACAATTTGATTTGAGAAACAAACTTTTCAACTGTTTTCAACTTTTCTACTGTTTTCCTCCGCGAGTGATTGAGAGCTAATCCTAACAGCCAATCTACATAGAGAGCGTTTTTAGAAGCGTTTTTGGCATAATCAGAACAAACAGCTGTTTAAATCACACCAATCTCCCGCTGTGTTTATATTTTTGGGATCTATATTGATGAATCTTCTTCCAGTATGCCTGAGAGCTTCTCTTACCTGACACTTGTCTCCCAGGAAGTACTGCCTCCCTGCAAACACCATGTAGTCTGTCTTCTGCATCTCTGTCACACACACAGTTCAGATTACATAGTCATCAGGTTATTTTAGTGAGATTACACACGTCTCAGTGTTCCCTCAACATCACTCACATGTGTGTACAGTCACAAATCTCACAGGCGGTTCAGTATTTTTAGGCCTTTTATTTGAACATCATGACTTTTGATTCTATAAATATATTTCAAAACAACAATCAAACTTTCTTCTCAGGATCCTTCCAGCATGTTTGTTACCTTTGCAGGTGTCCTGCCAAACATCAAACTCCACGTTTCTGTAAACCTCTCCATCCAGAGACTTCATCACTTTATAGGGCAGAGACAGTCTGGAGGGGGGCGGGGCTTCAGCAGGCGGCTGCACAAACAACCAACAACAACAACAACAACGATGACTGAGGACTCTGCTGTCTTACAGGATCTTTCATTCTAACAGGTGTAAACGCTCCTCTCAGACATGACCTTTGACCTCAGTGACTAAGACATGACCAGCCCCCCCAAACACACACACACACACACACACACACACACACACACACACACACACACCTTGCCGTCATCTGTCACAGTTCGGTGTTTCTCCTCAGCAGCTCCGCCCGACTCAGACTCTTCCCTGCTGGATAAAACAAACGCACCTCATTTAGCATTAATAAACACTTTTTAATGTTTTTTTAATGTATCTAACACTTGACGTGTCCTCACGTAACGGTGTGTTATATGGACAGTTACACAGGATGTGATCAGTCAGCTCATTGGTGGAGGTGTGTTAACGGGGGAGTTGCCCTTGGAATTGGGATGATGGCGGCTTTTAAATGTAAAATAAACATGTAAACAAAGACTTTGTAACATGTCTAGTGTGACTATAATAATAAGGGGACGTTTTATGCTTTTCCTCATTTTCAGACTCACATATAATGTCACAACGTCAGATGTTCATGTTCAAAGTGGCCGACGGGTCACATAACGAGGTAAACGTATGTAGAAGTCATCCCTGTGAGCAGGAAGCAGAACGCTCCGTCTCCAACCGTTTTTTCTACTTTCAGCTCGAGCTGATGTCAGCACAGCACCTGTTGGAGGTGTGCTGGTCGTCTGCAGCTCTTCATCAAACATCATCATCACTGTGGCTGTTCCTGATTGTACTCTTCCTCCCTGCGTTATTTCTAACTAACCCGCTAAACAACTAGCTCCATATTTTGTTGTTTTTTAGCGCTGCTAACGAAGCTGGTGTGTGTACCTGTGACCTCGGTCCTCAGGTGTGTGTGTGTGTGTGTACCTGTGACCTCGGTCCTCAGGTGTGTGTGTGTGTGTGTACCTGTGACCTCGGTCCTCAGGTGTGTGTGTGTACCTGTGACCTCGGTCCTCAGGTGTGTGTGTACCTGTGACCTCGGTCCTCAGGTGTGTGTGTGTGTACCTGTGACCTCGGTCCTCAGGTGTGTGTGTGTGTGTACCTGTGACCTCGGTCCTCAGGTGTGTGTGTGTGTGTGTGTACCTGTGACCTCGGTCCTCAGGTGTGTGTGTGTACCTGTGACCTCGGTCCTCAGGTGTGTGTGTGTACCTGTGACCTCGGTCCTCAGGTGTGTGTGTGTGTGTGTACCTGTGACCTCGGTCCTCAGGTGTGTGTGTGTGTATGTACCTGTGACCTCGGTCCTCAGGTGTGTGTGTGTGTGTGTACCTGTGACCTCGGTCCTCAGGTGTGTGTGTGTGTGTGTGTACCTGTGACCTCGGTCCTCAGGTGTGTGTGTGTGTACCTGTGACCTCGGTCCTCAGGTGTGTGTGTGTGTATGTACCTGTGACCTCGGTCCTCAGGTGTGTGTGTGTGTATGTACCTGTGACCTCGGTCCTCAGGTGTGTGTGTGTGTGTGTACCTGTGACCTCGGTCCTCAGGTGTGTGTGTGTACCTGTGACCTCGGTCCTCAGGTGTGTGTGCGTGTATGTGTACCTGTGACCTCGGTCCTCAGGTGTGTGTGTGTGTGTGTGTGTACCTGTGACCTCAGTCCTCAGGTGTGTGTGCGTGTATGTGTACCTGTGACCTCGGTCCTCAGGTGTGTGTGTGTGTGTGTGTGTACCTGTGACCTCAGTCCTCAGGTGTGTGTGTGTGTGTGTACCTGTGACCTCGGTCCTCAGGTGTGTCATATCCAATGTCGACATCACTACACATTGATGGGCTGTTTCTATAGCGACGACCCCCGACCCTGAAGGCATCCATGGCCTGACAGAGCTCCGCCTCCTCACACCCGAACACCTGAGTGTAGAGCAACTCGTACACAACAGCTACACACACACACACACACACACACACACACACACACACACACACACATTACAGATACACATTATACACCATAAATAATCATGAATGATGATCTGTACCAGTCATGATGTGATTGGTCCACTGATGGAACATCATTCCAATAATATTGTAGATTATGTGTTAATATTTCTGACGTCTGCATACACATGCATTAATATCTCTACGTCCACTGGATTCACACGGAGGCTCTGCCTTTTATTTACCTGTTGCCATGGTGACTCATAGTATCAGAGCTCCATTGATGACGACTGTTGAGCTTAACTCAGAGTGAACACACTCAGACTGATTGAACAACTCTGATCAGCTGTTCTGGAACCAAAACCTCAGAGTTTCATTAAGTGAGATCAGAGTTTATTGTTGGTTTGGATCCAAATATGAGATTTGTTGACAAGAAGAAGAATATAGAAAATCATCAGAATTCTCCTTTCCATCATATCCTAAGCATGTTTTAGATTTTATAAACTCAGATAGAAAAGTGTCCAATATTCAATAACTACGTTCCTGTCAATCACTCTGATGATTCACTGATCACTGATCACTGATCACTGATCACTGATCACTGATCTGTACTCACACTGACAGAGGGCGGCGGAGGCGGGGTAGCTCCTCGGGTAGACGATGTCGTAGTGACCGTTGATGGAGCAACACAGCGTTACCTAGGCAACACGGGAGACTGACAGTCAGTGCTGACCAATCACATGATGTGACCTGTTGCGTCACAACAAGGTCTGTTTCAGTTTCACTGTTTTTTATATCTGACATAAATAGTTTTTGGAAAAACAAATCCACTGAATGTTCTGTATGGAGAAAACTAAAACTATACTTCACTTCAGCTTTATTTACAGTTTACAAATGTAAACAGCTTTGTCTCTTATTGTTTCAGGGTTAGTGCATTAGTAATAATAATAATAATAATAATAATAAATAGACATTTAGGCCTGATTTCTAATTGTCTGAATGATTTTTTGTGTGTGTTTTTATCTGTTTATTGGTCGATATATTGATATCTGAATGATCCAGTCTTGGTCGGGCTCTAATTAGAATCAGGTTTTTGGTCTGTTATTAATAACTGTGTGTAGATAAATGTTTGTCTTTGTGCAGCTCTTGGTCAGTTTGAATCTCGTTTATCTGAATGTTGTTCTTCACCTTGTCAATAAAGTCGTCCTCTGAGATCACAGTGGCTGGTTTCCCTGGGTAACGATAGATCAGGAAGCAACGCCTGCACAAAGAGTTAAACAACAGTTCAACATTTAGTGAAACCCTCTTTCTCTGTGTCAGATGCTCTGATTGATTCCTCTCATTTCTGAACAGTTGACATGAAGCTACAGGCAGCAGCTGGTTAGCTTAGCTTAGCATAAAGACTGGAAACAGGTGGAAACTGCTAGCCTGGCTCTGCTGCCAGTTCCTCTAAATCTCATCGATTAACATGTTTTCTCTGCTTTGTTTCATCGGTACTGAATAGATTCGACAGATATCATCAGACCCTCCAGGAAACTGGAGAACTGAGAACTGCAATTTTGCTAAATAACTGCAACTTTCCCTCTGTGGGGTCATTATCAGGGTCACTGATACCAACTGGTTCATTAGTGCTCCTGGCTGTTGTAACGACAGTCATTAGTCGATGGAGTCACCTGAGGACAGGTGTCGTCATATGAGGCCAAATGTGAATGGTTGTTAAGTCTCCAGTATTGTAGATGGGGGATAAGTGGCGTCATAGACCGCCGCCTCTGTTGAGGGACGGTTTGACGCAGATCTCCTCCTTCACTCCTCTTTCAAACCATCTGTCCTCTCTGTCCTAAATATGTATACTGTTGTTCTTGAAAGAATGTCCTTATCTTTCAGGTGCAGGTAAACTGCTGAGTCTTGACCTGAGGAGTCCTGTGTTGAGCCGTGCGTTTGTTTAATGGTTGTTTAGTTTCCTCGATATACAAGTCTGTGCCTTCCTGACTGCATACATTAGATTTAATTGGCATTAAAGGAACTGCATTAAGCTGGTTTAAGTCCTATTTATCAGACTGATTTCAGTTTGTACATGTTAATGATGAATCCTCCGTGAAGGCAAAAGTTAGACACGGAGTTCCACAAGGTTCTGTACTTGGACCAGTTCTATTCACCTTGTATATGCTTCCTTTAGGTAATATTATTAGGAAACACTCCATAAATGTTCATTGTTACGCAGATGACACCCAATTATATTTATCAATGAAGCCTGATGAAACCAATCAGTTAAACAAACTCCAAACATGCCTTAACGACATAAAGACCTGGATGACCTGCAATTTTCTGCTACTAAATTCAGATAAAACTGAAGTTATTGTGTTTGGCCCTAAACACCTTAGAAACACATTATCTAATGATAAAGCTACTCTGGATGGCATTACCCTGGCCTCCAGCACCACCGTAAGGAATCTGGGAGTTATCTTTGATCAGGATATGTCCTTTAACTCCCACATAAATCAAATCTCAAGGACTGCCTTTTTTCACTTACGTAATATCACAAAAATCACATCCTGTCCCTAAAAGATGCAGAAAAACTAATTCACGCATTTGTTACTTCTAGGCTGGATTATTGCAATTCCTTATTATCAGGCTGCTCTAACAAGTCTCTAAAGACTCTCCAGCTGGTCCAGAATGCAGCTGCACGTGTTCTGACTAAAACTAGAAAAAGAGACCACATTTCTCCCATTTTAGCTTCGCTACATTGGCTTCCTGTAAAATCTAGAATAGGATTTAAAATCCTTCTCCTAACTTACAAAGCCCTTAATGGTCAGACACCATCATATCTTGAAGAGATCATAGTACCGTATTATCCCACTAGAACACTGCGCTCCCAGTATGCAGCTTACTGGTGGTTCATGTAACATCAATGCAAACAAGATTTCCTGTTTCTCACCTGTAGAGCTGAGACAGAGCCTTGATCTCCACCTGACCCACCGTCTCCTGAGAAACACACAGTCACAGTTACACCTGTTCACAGGTAAACACCCTCAGCTGCCCGCAGGGTCAAAGGTCACAGCAGCTCACCTTCGGATCCTCCAGACGCTCCAGATACTTCTCAAACGAACCTTCGACAAACTGAAAGAAAACAGATGCAGACGTGGACTTTAAACCTGCTGCTGAGAGCTTTCAGTCAGCGTCCATGGTCATCCTGAGGACATAAACCCAAACATATAAATAAATCTGATGTTTGTTGCTGCTGACGTGTTAACATGTCAGCGTGTTGATGAGTCACTGAGTCTCGAGTCCCTAGTGTTCGAGTCCGAGTCGAATCACGAGTCCTGAAAATCAGGAGTGAGACTCCAGTGTGAGTCCTGGACTCGAGTGTGAGTCCTGGACTCGAGTGCTACAACACTGTTAAAGGGGACGTATTCTGCTCATTTCCAGCTCTATGTGTCTGTTCTGGGACTCCACTAGAGTTAAAAACTCCTTATTGATCTTCTACTGGTCCTTTATGCAGCCCCTCAGTTCAGCCTCTGTCTCTAACAGGCAGTTTTAGCTCCCGTCTCTTTAAGGCCCCGCCTCCTGATGAGGCAAATCTGTTCTGATTGGCCAGCTTCAGGACGCCTGCCGAGGGGCAGCCTATCAGAGTCATGTTAAGTTACCGCTGATGCAAACCCACATCAAACACTGTGACTTTATATATACGACTGAAAATAAGGAAAAACATCATAGATCCCCTTTAACGAGTCAGTGTGTTAATGTGTTAACGAGTCAGTGTGTTAATGAGTTAGTATGTTAATGAGTTAGTATGTTAATGAGTTCGTATGTTAATGAGTTCGTATGTTATTAACTCACTGGCTCAAAGATGCAGGTGTTGGCTCTCATGAAGTTGGCACATTCCTGACGGATCTTCTGATGGTAGTTCTGAGAGTAATACAGCTACACACACACAAACAAACACACACACACACACACAAACACACACACACACACACACAAACACACACACACACACACACACACACACACACACACACACACACGTAACATGTTGACATGTATGAACTTCAGCTTCTCGTGAAATCATCAGAAGCTGAAAGCTGAGGATATTTAGAATTTAATAAATGAATAAAACGATTATTTGATTATCAAAATAGTTGCTGATTAATTTTCTGTCGATCGACTGATCGACTGATCGATTGATCTTGTAATCGTTGCAGCTCTGCAGCTTTTATTCTGAAGTTTGTCAGTAAAACAGAGAATTTTTTCACTGTTTGATAAAGTTTGATAAAGTTCAGTTTGATTGATACAAACCCCGGCTGGTCTGGAGGGGTCGTTACCATGGCAACTGATGTCATGACACCTTCATGAAACTGAATTTAACTGCTGAGAGACTACAGTCACTCTGACCTCTGACCCCTGACCCCGGTGTTAGCCCGGTGTTAGCCCGGTGTTAGCCCGGTGTTAGCCCGGCTCACCTGCTCGGACACGGCCCTGAACAGGCTGGACGCGTCCCGGGCGACCATCTTCCGGTACAGGCCCAGACTGCACAGGTACTCGTCCATGTTGACGAAGTACTTCTTCAGGCCTTTCTGCATCCCGCCGCCGGTAAACTGACGGGGACGTTCACGGTGAACTCGCTCCGGTTACAAGGTCCGAAACAACAGCTCGAGCCGCCGCCGTCAGTCCGACAGGTGAGTTTAATCAGAGCTGATTAGCGCGCGACCACTCACCGCTGCTGAGGCCTTCACGGACCGACCGAGGCTCGGAAAAATGAAACCATTTTAAATATAAAGCGACAACAAACCGAGAAGAGATTTTTATTTAATCAGGGCTGTAGACAACCAGAGAAAGTCTAATCATACATAGTGAGTGACTGCAGCTCATGAACAGGTGTGACATCATCAGCAGGTGTGACAGGTGTTTATCAGTGAGAGTCTGTTTCTTTTCAGTTATATTAATAATTTAATTAACTGTTAATTTAAAGATTCCCTTCAGTCGTGTAAAAATATTCTGAATAAGCAATAATTTGTGTCTGAAATGGTTTTTACTACAAAAAAGTGTAATAATCTCATTAAAACTGCACAATCTGTCAGTAAACGTTTCCTTATGTCCGCTGAATACTGGAACCTGATTGGCTCCAGACTAGCAGTGACGTCATTAATCCTGCACATTGTTATTGATCTCCTGCAGCAGCTGATACACAGAATAGTGGTGGGTATTTAATGATTAGTTTAGAAACTCAGCATGTCTGAGGCTGGATTTATTGATCAGGATTTATTGATTATTGATTGATTTATTGAAAGTCAGTACTGATCTGGTTCTGGTTGATGCAGTATTTTATTTTAACATTAGTTACATTCCTGCGAACAAACATCAGAAACACAAAGACAATGAAATAAAAACATTTAATAAATAACAGAAGAGACATTAAAACACTGATCAACAGTGTTCATGTTCTTTATTAATGAAGATAATTAATTAACTTCTTCCTCCAAACTCCTCTTCCTCCAAACTCCTCTTCCTCTGAGCTCCTCTTCCTCTGAGCTCCTCTTCCTCCGAACTCCTCTTCCTCCTGCCAGCAGCTGAACATATTGATCATGTTTATGTGGATTCCAGCTCACAGAGGGAGAAAGAGACTGAAAGATGAGGAAACATCTTCACACACGGACACACACACACACACACACACACACACACACGCACGCACGCACGCACGCACACACACACACACACACACACATACACACACACACACACACGCACGCACACACACACACACACACACACACACACACACACACACGCACACACACACAGCAGCAAACATTAAAGATCAATCAGGAAGCTTGGAGTGAAGAACTGAAACATGTTTACCATCAGGTTATTATTATTGTTGTTGTTATTGTTATTATTGTTGTTGTTATTGTTATTGTTGTTGTTGTTATTGTTATTGTTGTCGTCTCTGTTCTCACTCCCAGCCGGCAGGTGGCGGTAATGCGCCAATCAGCTGCCGCTATAAAAACAGGAAGAAGAGGAAGAAGAAGGTCCACAGTGCGCCTGCGCATAATCACAACCTGTAGTCGTTTGAGGGTCACCATGGTTCGGGTTCAGGTCCGTGTGTGACTCGGTCCTCAGCCGCAGATGTTCCGGCCGCTGCTCCGGAGGCTCCGGCCTCCGCAGCTCCTCTCTGCCGGCTCACAGCGCTCCTTCAGCGGCCTTCCTCCGCCGCTGCCCGCCGCGCGGGTCCGGAGCCTCTTCCTTGACTTCTTCCAGCAGAAACACGGACACCTGCTGGTCCCGTCCAGCCCGGTCCGGCCCCGCGGAGACCCGAGCCTGCTGTTCGTCAACGCCGGCATGAACCAGGTCAGTCACACCCGGGTCTGTCCGGTCCGGTCTGTCCCGCTCTGTCCCGGTCCTGTCCTGGTCTGTCCCGCTCTGTCCCGGTCCTGTCCTGGTCTGTCCCGGTCCTGTCCGGGTATGTCCCGCTCTGTCCCGGTCTGTCCCGGTCCTGTCCTGTCCCGGTCTGTCTCGGTCTGTCCCGGTCTTGTCCTGTCCTGTCCCGGTCCTGTCCCAGTCCTGTCTGTCCCGGTCCTATCCCGCTCTGTCCCGGTCCTGTCCCAGTCCTGTCTGTCCCGGTCTGTCTCGGTCTGTCCCGCTCTGTCCCAATAAGTCAATTTGTCTCCATGGCAACAGGATTTAATTATTAATCTGTTTAATGATCAATCTTTATGTAATAATGTCATTGAATTGATTATTGTATTGATCAGCACAGATCTTAATGAAGAGCAGCTGATCAGAGTCAGTTGCCATGGTAACAGAGTTTCCCTCAGTTTTCACTGAAACAGCCCAGATCACCTGATTTATTGATCCGAGTTCCTCTCATTGATCCCTGATCAGAGAAACAAGATACATTGATTGAGACTCTGCAGTTTCACAGGTTTGTCACATTTTCACCAGACTGAAACCTGATCAATAAATGTTCAATAACCTTTAGATATGACGTATTGGTGTCTGATGGTGCGTTCAAGGACACTCCGGGATGTGGGTGAGCACAAATGCTGATGTTGTGAAACAGGTGCGGCAGCGGTCACGTGACTGACTCAGGTGTGTGTTGTTGCAGTTTAAGCCGGTCTTCCTGGGGACCGCGGACCCTCGCAGTCACATGTCTGCGTACCGGCGGGTCGTCAACAGTCAGAAATGCGTCCGAGCCGGCGGGAAACACAACGACCTGGAGGACGTCGGCCGAGACCTTCATCACCACACCTTCTTCGAGATGCTCGGAAACTGGTCGTTTGGAGACTACTTCAAGGTGAGGAGGGATGAACGGATGAATGGAAGTAAGGATGGATGGATGAAGGAAGGAATGAATGGATGGATGAATGAAGGAAGGAATGAATGGATGGATGAATGAATGAATGAAGGAATGAATGAATGGATGGATGGATGAATGAATGAAGGAAGGAAGGAAGGAATGAATGGATGGATGGATGGATGGATGAATGAATGAATGGATGGATGGATGGATGAATGAATGAATGAATGGATGGAGGGATGGATGGATGAATGAAGGAATGAATGGATGAAGGAAGGAATGAATGAATGGATGGAGGGATGGATGAATGGAGGGATGGATGAATGAATGAAGGAATGAATGAATGGATGGATGGATGAACGGATGAATGGATGGATGGAGGGAGGGATGGATGAATGAAGGAAGGAATGGATGGATGAATGAATGAAAGAATGAATGGATGAATGAATGAAGGAATGGATGAATGAAGGAATGAATGAATGGATGGAGGGATGGATGGATGAATGAATGAATGAAGGAAGGGATGGATGAATGAACGAAGGAAGGAATGAATGGATGGATGAATGAATGAAGGAATGAATGAATGGATGGATGAATGGATGAATGGATGGAGGAATGGATGGATGGAGGGAGGGATGGATGAATGAATGAAAGAATGGATGAATGAATGAAGGAATGAATGAATGAATGAAGGAATGAATGGATGGATGATGAATGGAGGGATGGATGAATGAATGAAGGAATGAATGGATGGATGGATAGATGGATGGAGGGATGGATGGATAGAGGGATGGATGGATAGATGGATGGAGGGATGGATGGAGGGATGGATGGATGGAGGGATGGATGGATGGATGGATGGAGGGATGGATGGATGGATGGATGGATGGATGGATGGATGGATAGAGGGATGGAGGGATGGATGGATGGATGGATGGAGGGATGGATGGATGGATGGATGGATGGATGGAGGGATGGATGGAGGGATGGAGGGATGGATGGATGGATGGATGGAGGGATGGATGGATGGATAGAGGGATGGAGGGATGGATGGATGGAGGGATGGATGGAGGGATGGAGGGATGGATGGATGGATGGAGGGATGGATGGATGGATGGAGGGATGGAGGGATGGATGGAGGGATGGAGGGATGGATGGATGGATGGATGGATGGATGGATAGAGGGATGGATGGATGGATGGAGGGATGGATGGATGGATGGATGGAGGGATGGAGGGATGGATGGATGGATGGATGGAGGGATGGATGGAGGGATGGAGGGATGGATGGAGGGATGGAGGGATGGATGGAGGGATGGATGGATGGATGGAGGGATGGATGGAGGGATGGATGGAGGGATGGATGGAGGGATGGAGGGATGGATAGAGGGATGGATGGATGGATGGATGGAGGGATGGATGGAGGGATGGATGGCACCACACGTCTCCTGCTTCATCAGTCAATACATCTTTAATCAGTTCAATGATCATCAGCAGTGGATCAATAATGAATGAATGTTTTCTGTCACTGAACAGAAACAACGAGCAGGAAAACCAGACTGAAGATCAGCTGATCTGATTCCAGCTGGTTTCTATTTAACTCTGTAAATTACATTTAAATATTATATAATTATAATGTGTTCTAGATATATATATGTGTTTAGAAGAATTATAATAAACATCATTTTGGGGGAAATTGTCATATTTAATTTCACAGTAAGTTCACAGCTGTGGTTGATGCCAGAGCTCTTTGAGGAATATATATATATATATATATATATATATATATATGTGTATGTGTATAATATAGATTAGTGTATATTATATATCGATGGTGTCAGTTGTGTGTGTGTGTGTGTGTGTGTGTGCAGGAGGAGGCGTGTAGGATGGCGTGGAGCCTCCTCACAGAGCATTATGGGATACCTGCTGACAGACTGTACGTGTCATATTTTGCTGGAGACGCTGCGTCGGGGTTATCAGCCGACCAGGAGACTCGACAGATCTGGTTGGACATCGGGTACGTGTGATGTCACGTCAGACAGCACATAAAACACGCAGACGCCATTTCTCACACTACTGTCAGTAAACTGAACGTGAGGACGTGAACACATCACGCTGACTCAGAGCAGCAGACACGTTTCTCTACAGACATCTGATGTGAGATATATATATATATATATATATATATATATATATATATATATATGTGTATATATGTGTGTGTGTGTATATATATATACACACACACACACATATATGTATATGTGTGTGTAACTGACACGCTGTAGTCTGTACTGCACATTAACTGACACGCTGTAGTCTGTTCTGCACATTAACTGACACGCTGTAGTCTGTACTGCACATTAACTGACACGCTGTAGTCTGTTCTGCACATTAACTGACACGCTGTAGTCTGTACTGCACATGAACTGACACGCTGTAGTCTGTACTGCACATGAACTGACACGCTGTAGTCTGTACTGCACATTAACTGACACGCTGTAGTCTGTACTGCACATTTACTGACACGCTGTAGTCTGTACTGCACATTAACTGACACGCTGTAGTCTGTTCTGCACATTAACTGACACGCTGTCGTCTGTACTGCACATGAACTGACACGCTGTAGTCTGTTCTGCACATTAACTGACACGCTGTCGTCTGTACTGCACATTAACTGACACGCTGTAGTCTGTACTGCACATTTACTGACACGCTGTAGTCTGTACTGCACATTAACTGACACGCTGTAGTCTGTACTGCACATTAACTGACACGCTGTCCTCTGTACTGCACATGAACTGACACGCTGTCGTCTGTACTGCACATGAACTGACACGCTGTAGTCTGTACTGCACATGAACTGACACGCTGTAGTCTGTACTGCACATGAACTGACACGCTGTCCTCTGTACTGCACATGAACTGACACGCTGTAGTCTGTACTGCACATGAACTGACACGCTGTAGTCTGTACTGCACATTAACTGACACGCTGTAGTCTGTACTGTACATTAACTGACACGCTGTCCTCTGTACTGCACATGAACTGACACGCTGTAGTCTGTACTGCACATTAACTGACACGCTGTAGTCTGTACTGCACATTAACTGACACGCTGTAGTCTGTACTGTACATTAACTGACACGCTGTCCTCTGTACTGCACATTTACTGACACGCTGTAGTCTGTTCTGCACATTAACTGACACGCTGTAGTCTGTACTGCACATGAACTGACACGCTGTAGTCTGTACTGCACATTAACTGACACGCTGTAGTCTGTACTGCACATGAACTGACACGCTGTCCTCTGTACTGCACATGAACTGACACGCTGTCCTCTGTACTGCACATGAACTGACACGCTGTAGTCTGTACTGCGCATTAACTGACACACTGTAGTCTGTACTGCACATTTACTGACACGCTGTAGTCTGTTCTGCACATTAACTGACACGCTGTAGTCTGTACTGCACATGAACTGACACGCTGTAGTCTGTACTGCACATTAACTGACACGCTGTAGTCTGTACTGCACATTAACTGACACGCTGTAGTCTGTTCTGCACATTAACTGACACGCTGTAGTCTGTACTGCACATTAACTGACACGCTGTAGTCTGTTCTGCACATTAACTGACACGCTGTAGTCTGTACTGCACATGAACTGACACGCTGTAGTCTGTACTGCACATGAACTGACACGCTGTAGTCTGTACTGCACATGAACTGACACGCTGTAGTCTGTACTGCACATGAACTGACACGCTGTAGTCTGTACTGCACATTTACTGACACGCTGTAGTCTGTACTGCACATTAACTGACACGCTGTAGTCTGTTCTGCACATTAACTGACACGCTGTCGTCTGTACTGCACATGAACTGACACGCTGTAGTCTGTTCTGCACATTAACTGACACGCTGTCGTCTGTACTGCACATTAACTGACACGCTGTAGTCTGTACTGCACATTTACTGACACGCTGTAGTCTGTACTGCACATTAACTGACACGCTGTAGTCTGTACTGCACATTAACTGACACGCTGTCCTCTGTACTGCACATGAACTGACACGCTGTCGTCTGTACTGCACATGAACTGACACGCTGTAGTCTGTACTGCACATGAACTGACACGCTGTAGTCTGTACTGCACATGAACTGACACGCTGTCCTCTGTACTGCACATGAACTGACACGCTGTAGTCTGTACTGCACATGAACTGACACGCTGTAGTCTGTACTGCACATTAACTGACACGCTGTAGTCTGTACTGTACATTAACTGACACGCTGTCCTCTGTACTGCACATGAACTGACACGCTGTCCTCTGTACTGCACATGAACTGACACGCTGTAGTCTGTACTGCACATTAACTGACACGCTGTAGTCTGTACTGCACATTAACTGACACGCTGTAGTCTGTACTGTACATTAACTGACACGCTGTCCTCTGTACTGCACATTTACTGACACGCTGTAGTCTGTTCTGCACATTAACTGACACGCTGTAGTCTGTACTGCACATGAACTGACACGCTGTAGTCTGTACTGCACATTAACTGACACGCTGTAGTCTGTACTGCACATGAACTGACACGCTGTCCTCTGTACTGCACATGAACTGACACGCTGTCCTCTGTACTGCACATGAACTGACACGCTGTAGTCTGTACTGCACATTAACTGACACACTGTAGTCTGTACTGCACATTTACTGACACGCTGTAGTCTGTTCTGCACATTAACTGACACGCTGTAGTCTGTACTGCACATGAACTGACACGCTGTAGTCTGTACTGCACATTAACTGACACGCTGTAGTCTGTACTGCACATGAACTGACACGCTGTAGTCTGTACTGCACATGAACTGACACGCTGTAGTCTGTACTGCACATTAACTGACACGCTGTAGTCTGTACTGCACATGAACTGACACGCTGTAGTCTGTACTGCACATGAACTGACACGCTGTCGTCTGTACTGCACATGAACTGCCAGAGAGACATAAAACATCACAAACTGGACCACAAGGTTTTGAAAAAAGCTGCTGCAAAATGAAACCAGCAGGAAGTGAGTAAAGCGTCGGCGTGGCCGCGCTTCATGGTCAGTGGTGATGTCAGTGGTGATGTCAGTGATGATGTCACTCCTCCTCAGGGTTCCCCCCGGTCGCCTCCTCCCATTCGGCCTGAAGGAGAACTTCTGGGAGATGGGGGACTCGGGCCCCTGCGGCCCCTGCACAGAGATCCACTACGACCATGTGGGGGGGCGAGACGCCGCGGCGCTCGTCAACACTGACAGTCCTGACGTGGTGGAGATCTGGAACCTGGTTTTCATGCAGTACAACAGGTACAGAATAATAACTTTATTTATATTGATGCAGTAAGTATGAATGAAGAGAAAGCAAATCTAAAAACGTGTTTTTAAGAGAGATTAGAGAGAGGAAGAGAGCGAGCGGCTGGAGGATCTGAACCGCAGACGGACTTTAAAGAAACCATTAATATGTTAAACCAGTATAGAGGCTCCACTGGACGCAGCAGCTGGTGGTTGGATGGGTTGTACTGAGTGAGACAATCATGATGAAAGTTTCCAGATTCTTAAGGGATAAAAAAAATCTAATTTTCAAGATATTTCAAAGGTGCAGAAAACAGGATTGACCAACAGACTTTAACTGGAAACGCATCATTTCCTGTTGTCGTTACATGTGATCACAGAAGCCGTTTCTCAACGCCAGCAACACCAACCTCAGACTTGCTAGTTCGGACTTTGGAAGTTCGACTTGGGAGTAAAAAGTCCCAGAAACTCAGCTTCAACACACCTGACTGACTGTACTGTGACATCATCACCTCCACTCAAAGCTCTAAATATATGTACAATATATTGACAATATAATGTCAAATAATAACCTGACTGACTGATGCAGTAAATGATGTAATCCAGTCTGTAATGCAGCTGTAATAAAAACCCAAACTGTAGTTTGATTAAATTAAATTAAATCTAATCCAGACGGATGTTAATCTGAATCCATGTATATATGTTAACATGTGGAGCTCCAGAGGCAGCGCTGCTGTTCTGTCCAGTAAAAACATGAAGCTTCACTTTACAGTCAAACTAATGTTGCAGCTGCAGTTGTTAGATTTCATCTGTGAGACCAACATTCATCTTCCAGAAGGAATTAAATCACATATCAAGATGCTGCGGAGACGTTAGAGCCGGCGGTGAATCAGCTGCAGATCAGTTCATGGATGACGTGTGTGTGTGTGTGTGTGTGTGTGTGTGTGTGTGTGTGTGTGTGTGTGTGTGTGTGTGTGTGTGTGTCTCAGGGAGGTGGACCACAGTCTGCGGCTGCTGCCCTCGTTCAGTGTGGATACTGGGATGGGACTGGAGAGACTGGTGAGCGTCCTGCAGGGCAAAAGATCAAACTACGACACCGACCTATTCAGCCCCCTGCTGGACACCATCCACCAGGTAAACACCCTCCACCAGGTACACACCTCCACCAGGTAAACACCCTCCACCAGGTACACACCATCCACCAGGTAAACACCCTCCACCAGGTACACACCTCCACCAGGTAAACACCCTCCACCAGGTAAACACCCTCCACCAGGTACACACCATCCACCAGGTACACACCCTCCACCAGGTACACACCATCCACCAGGTACACACCCTCCACCAGGTACACACCATCCACCAGGTACACACCATCCACCAGGTACACAACTCCACCAGGTACACACACCATCCACCAGGTACACACCCTCCACCAGGTACACACCTCCACCAGGTAAACACCCTCCACCAGGTACACACCCTCCACCAGGTACACACACCATCCACCAGGTAAACACCCTCCACCAGGTACACACCCTCCACCAGGTACACACACCCTCCACCAGGTAAACACCCTCCACCAGGTACACACACCCTCCACCAGGTAAACACCCTCCACCAGGTACACACCTCCACCAGGTAAACACCCTCCACCAGGTACACACCTCCACCAGGTACACACCTCCACCAGGTAAACACCTCCACCAGGTACACACCCTCCACCAGGTACACACCATCCACCAGGTACACACCATCCATCAGGACACCAGGTACACACACCATCCACCAGGTACACACCGTCCACCAGGTACACACACCATCCACCAGGTACACACCATCCACCAGGTACACACACCATCCACCAGGTACACACCTCCACCAGGTACACACCCTCCACCAGGTACACACCATCCACCAGGTACACACCTCCACCAGGTACACACACCATCCACCAGGTACACACACCATCCACCAGGTACACACCATCCACCAGGTACACACACCATCCACCAGGTACACACACCATCCACCAGGTACACACACCCTCCACCAGGTACACACCTCCACCAGGTAAACACCCTCCACCAGGTACACACACCATCCACCAGGTATACACCATCCACCAGGTACACACACCATCCACCAGGTACACACCTCCACCAGGTACACACCATCCACCAGGTAAACACCCTCCACCAGGTACACACACCATCCACCAGGTACACACACCATCCACCAGGTACACACCTCCACCTGTGGTGGACCTGTGGTGTGTATCTGACAGTATCTGTGATGTACCAGGTGTAGTGTGATTGACAGGTCCTGTTGTCATGGCGATGTGTGTGTCCACAGAGGTCTGGCGTGGGGCCGTACGGTGGCAGGACAGGCACGGCAGACGAGGGGAAGGTGGACATGGCATACCGAGTGGTGGCTGACCACATCCGCACGCTGACGGTCTGCATCGCCGACGGAGTTCACCCGGGCATGTCAGGAGCCGAGTGAGTCATCGACCAATCAGCTGTTAGAGCAGAGTGGACGTCCACTCAAATATCAGGGTTTGAAGTAAACAGCTCCTCGTTGTGTTTGTCTGTTTGTGTGTCAGGCTGGTGTTGCGGAGGATTCTGCGGCGGGCGGTGCGTTTCTGTGCTGAGGTCCTGCAGGCTCCTCAGGGAGCGCTGGCCAGCCTGGTTCCTACCGTTACCCACATCCTGGTAAAATACATTTCCCATCATCCCTCTGACCAGGTCACCTGAGCTCTGTCATGCTTTTTCTCCTCAAATGAATCATTATGAGACAGATGGAATCTGCTGCTTTCAGGCTGCTGCTTTCAGGCTGCTGCGTTCGGGCTGCTGCGTTCAGGCTGCTGCGTTCACGCTGCTGCGTTCAGGCTGCTGCGTTCAGGCTGCTGCGTTCATGCTGCTGCGTTCAGGCTGCTGCTTTCAGGCTGCTGCGTTCAGGCTGCTGCTTTCAGGCTGCTGCGTTCAGGCTGCTGCGTTCAGGCTGCTGCGTTCAGGCTGCTGCGTTCATGCTGCTGCTTTCAGGCTGCTGCGTTCAGGCTGCTGCGTTCATGCTGCTGCGTTCATGCTGCTGCGTTCAGGCTGCTGCGTTCACGCTGCTGCGTTCAGGCTGCTGCTTTCAGGCTGCTGCGTTCACGCTGCTGCGTTCAGGCTGCTGCTTTCAGGCTGCTGCGTTCAGGCTGCTGCGTTCAGGCTGCTGCGTTCATGCTGCTGCGTTCAGGCTGCTGCGTTCAGGCTGCTGCGTTCGGGCTGCTGCGTTCGGGCTGCTGCTTTCAGGCTGCTGCGTTCAGGCTGCTGCGTTCAGGCTGCTGCTTTCAGGCTGCTGCGTTCAGGCTGCTGCGTTCATGCTGCTGCGTTCAGGCTGCTGCGTTCAGGCTGCTGCGTTCAGGCTGCTGCGTTCATGCTGCTGCGTTCAGGCTGCTGCGTTCAGGCTGCTGCGTTCAGGCTGCTGCGTTCAGGCTGCTGCTTTCATGCTGCTGCGTTCATGCTGCTGCGTTCATGCTGCTGCGTTCAGGCTGCTGCGTTCAGGCTGCTGCTTTCAGGCTGCTGCTTTCAGGCTGCTGCTTTCGGGCTGCTGCGTTCGGGCTGCTGCGTTCGGGCTGCTGCGTTCAGGCTGCTGCTGCGAAGGATGAAAAATAAAAAAGGAGGAAGAGAAGATATTTTACTGTTCATATAAATAAAAATTATAACTACTTACTGCTGTTCCAGCAGTTGATTGATTGGTTTATTGATTGATTGATGGGTTGATTGTCTCTGTGTGTGCAGGGTGACGCGTATCCGGAGCTCCACAGGGAGGCAGACAGAGTGAGTCCATGTGCTTCATACTTAGAGAAAGAAACAGATTAAACAGTAAATTAAGATCAATAAACAGGTTTTAGATCGTAATAATTATTTCTGAGTTGGTGACTCATCAGTGAGATGATGATGATGTCACAAGATGATGTCATCAGCTGCTGCTCCTCCTCCAGATTGTCGATGTCATCAACGAAAACGAGGCTCACTTCCTGTCGTCTCTGCAGCACGGCAGCCGGCTGATCCTCCGCACGCTCAGCAGGATGGACTACAAACATGGAGTCTTTCCTGGTCAGTCCCCCCCCCCTCAGTTTAAGATTCTGTTTTTAATCAGAAAACACAAAAAAATCAACAAATCCTCAAAGCTGAAAAGATGAAATTTGTGTTTTTGCTTGAAAAATAACTTAAATGATTATAAAAATAGTTTCTATTATATTTCTGTGGAGGATAAATGTGATATATGTGATATATGTGATGAATGTGATATATGTGATGAATGTGATGTATGTGATGTATGTGATATATGTGATATATGTGATGTATGTGATGAATGTGATGTATGTGATGAATGTGATGAATGTGATGAATGTGTTGTATGTGTTGTATGTGTTGTATGTGATGAATGTGATATATGTGATGAATGTGATGTATGTGATGTATGTGATATATGTGATATATGTGATATATGTGATGAATGTGATGTATGTGATGAATGTGATGAATGTGATGAATGTGTTGTATGTGTTGTATGTGATATATGTGATATATGTGATATATGTGATGAATGTGATGAATGTGATATGTGATGAATGTGATATATGTGATGAATGTTATATGTGATGAATGTGATATATGTGATATATGTGATATATGTGATGAATGTGATGAATGTTATATGTGATGAATGTGATATATGTGATATATGTGATGAATGTGATATATGTGATATATGTGATATATGTGATGAATGTGATGAATGTTATATGTGATGAATGTGATATATGTGATATATGTGATGAATGTGATGAATGTTATATGTGATGAATGTGATATATGTGATATATGTGATATATGTGATGAATGTTATATGTGATGAA
Organism: Thunnus thynnus; assembly: GCF_963924715.1. NCBI lineage: Eukaryota > Metazoa > Chordata > Actinopteri > Scombriformes > Scombridae > Thunnus > Thunnus thynnus. The sequence goes on from NC_089519.1 coordinate 39,039,165, forward strand.
TGTGATATATGTGATGAATGTCATGAATGTGATATATGTGATGAATGTTATATGTGATGAATGTGATATATGTGATATATGTGATGAATGTTATATGTGATGAATGTGATGAATGTGATATATGTGATGAATGTGATATATGTGATGAATGTGATGAATGTGATATATGTGATATATGTGATGAATGTGATGAATGTTATATGTGATGAATGTGATATATGTGATATATGTGATGAATGTCATGAATGTGATATATGTGATGAATGTTATATGTGATGAATGTGATATATGTGATGAATGTTATATGTGATGAATGTGATATATGTGATATATGTGATATATGTGATGAATGTGATGAATGTTATATGTGATGAATGTGATATATGTGATGAATGTGATATATGTGATATATGTGATGAATGTGATGAATGTTATATGTGATGAATGTGATATATGTGATATATGTGATATATGTGATATATGTGATGAATGTTATATGTGATGAATGTTATATGTGATGAATGTGATATATGTGATGAATGTGATATATGTGATGAATGTTATATGTGATGAATGTGATGAATGTGATATATTTGATATATGTGATGAATGTGATGAATGTTATATGTGATGAATGTGATATATGTGATATATGTGATGAATGTGATGAATGTTATATGTGATGAATGTGATATATGTGATGAATGTTATATGTGATGAATGTGATATATGTGATATATGTGATATATGTGATGAATGTGATGAATGTTATATGTGATGAATGTGATATATGTGATATATGTGATGAATGTCATGAATGTGATATATGTGATGAATGTTATATGTGATGAATGTGATATATGTGATATATGTGATGAATGTTATATGTGATGAATGTGATGAATGTGATATATGTGATGAATGTGATATATGTGATGAATGTGATGAATGTGATATATGTGATGAATGTGATATATGTGATATATGTGATGTATGTGATATGTGATGAATGTGATGAATGTGTTATATGTGATATATGTGATGAATGTGATGAATGTTATATGTGATGAATGTGATATATGTAATGAATGTTATATGTGATGAATGTGATATATGTGATGAATGTGATGAATGTGATATATGTGATGAATGTGATGAATGTGATATATGTGATGAATGTGATATATGTGATATATGTGATGAATGTGATATATGTGATGAATGTGATATATGTGATATATGTGATGAATGTGATATATGTGATGAATGTGATATATGTGATATATGTGATGAATGTGATATATGTGATGAATGTGATATATGTGATGAATGTGATATATGTGATGAATGTGATATATGTGATGTATGTGATGAATGTGATGAATGTGATATATGTGATGAATGTTATATGTGATATATGTGATATATGTGATGAATGTGATATATGTGATGAATGTTATATGTGATGAATGTGATATATGTGATATATGTGATGAATGTTATATGTGATGAATGTGATATATGTGATGAATGTTATATGTGATGAATGTGATATATGTGATGAATGTTATATGTGATGAATGTGATATATGTGATGAATGTTATATGTGATGAATGTGATATATGTGATGAATGTGTTATATGTGATATATGTGATATATGTGATGAATGTGATATATGTGATGAATGTTATATGTGATGAATGTGATGAATGTGATATATGTGATATATGTGATGAATGTTATATGTGATATATGTGATGAATGTTATATGTGATGAATGTGATATATGTGATATATGTGATGAATGTTATATGTGATATATGTGATATATGTGATGAATGTTATATGTGATGAATGTGATGAATGTGATATATGTGATATATGTGATGAATGTTATATGTGATATATGTGATGAATGTTATATGTGATGAATGTGATGAATGTTATATGTGATATATGTGATGAATGTGATATATGTGATATATGTGATATGTGATGAATGTGATGAATGTGTTATATGTGATATATGTGATGAATGTTATATGTGATGAATGTGATATATGTGATATATGTGATGAATGTTATATGTGATATATGTGATGAATGTTATATGTGATGAATGTTATATGTGATATATGTGATGAATGTGATATATGTGATGAATGTTATATGTGATGAATGTGATATATGTGATATATGTGATGAATGTTATATGTGATATATGTGATGAATGTGATATATGTGATATATGTGATGAATGTTATATGTGATGAATGTGATATATGTGATATATGTGATGAATGTTATATGTGATATATGTGATGAATGTTATATGTGATATATGTGATGAATGTGATATATGTGATGTATATATGTGATGAATGTGATATATGTGATGAATGTTATATGTGATATATGTGATGAATGTTATATGTGATGAATGTGATATATGTGATGAATGTGATGAATGTGTTATATGTGATGAATGTGATATATGTGATATGTGATGAATGTGATGAATGTGATGAATGTGATATGTGATGAATGTGATGAATGTGATATATGTGATGAATGTTATATGTGATGAATGTGATGAATGTGTTATATGTGATATGTGATGAATGTGATATATGTGTGATATGTGATGAATGTGATATATGATATATGTGATGAATGTTATATGTGATGAATGTGATGAATGTGTTATATGTGATATATGTGATGAATGTGATGAATGTGTTATATGTGATATATGTGATGAATGTGATATATGTGATGAATGTGATATATGTGATGTATGTTATATGTGATATATGTGATGAATGTTATATGTGATATATGTGATGAATGTTATGTGATATATGTGATATATGTGATGAATGTTATATGTGATGAATGTGATGAATGTTATGTGATATATGTGATATATGTGATGAATGTTATATGTGATGAATGTGATACATGTGATGAATGTGATGAATGTGTTATATGTGATGAATGTGATATATGTGTTATATGTGATATATGTGATGAATGTGATGAATGTGATATATGTGATGTATATGACGAATGTGATGAATGTGATACATGTGATGTATGTGATGAATGTGATATATGTGATGTATGTGATGAATGTGATATATGTGATGAATGTGATGAATGTGATATATGTGATGTATGTTATATGTGATATATGTGATGAATGTTATATGTGATATATGTGATGAATGTTATGTGATATATGTGATGAATGTTATGTGATATATGTGATGAATGTTATGTGATATATGTGATGAATGTGATGAATGTGTTATATGTGATGAATGTGATATATGTGTTATATGTGTTATATGTGATATATGTGATATATGTGATGAATGTGATATATGTGATGTATATGATGAATGTGATGAATGTGATACATGTGATGTATGTGATGAATGTGATATATGTGATGTATGTGATGAATGTGATGTATGTGATGAATGTGACGTCTGCTCAGTGACTGACTGATGTCTGGCGGTGTGTCTGCAGCCTCGGTGGCCTGGTCTCTGCACAGGGACCTGGGTTTCCCTCTGGACCTGGTGGACCTGATGCTGGAGGAGAGGGGGGTACAGGTGGACCGTCAGGAGCTGGACCGGCTGATCTCAGAGAACCAGAAAGTAAACTTTATTCATACACTGAGTGTCAGTTTTATCAGTAGAATCATCAGTTTGGTTGATGACTAATGTCTAAACACTGGAGAGTCGCTGTCACACTGATCCAGCTTCACTAGTCTGTCCAACACTGTGAGCTGCAAGGCCACACAAACACTTAATACCCTTAAACAAAGCTCCAAACAGCAACGTGAGGTGGTCAGACAGTCAAATGTGTGACCTGTTCTTTACCACAACACCCTTTGTAGAATTAATTGACCAGTTCTTGCATCTGTTGGAGCCATGATGCCCATGTGAACTGTCTAAACCGTTTTTAGTAACAACCACGGCTTGAAATTGAAGCCTTTAAAGTGCAACACTGACGGCCGCTAGCTGCTCCATTCAAACAGCCTCAACGTCTCTCTAGAAACACCGAGTCACTCATTGTTTTCAACGAGTCATTCTGGTCTCAGTCTCTAAATCCAAACCCTCTAATAAGTGTGCTGCTGGTCATTTTGGAAATTATTGCTTCATTAATAAGATTTGAAGACTTATAGTCGCTTTGATATCTGCCGTGTGGATGTTGATTGACAGCTGTGATTGACAGTTGCCTCCAGGACCCACTGTTGTAATATTTCACTAAGTTTCATGTTACTTGCTAACGATACCTGCCCTGTTAGTTAGCTAACGTTAGCTCTAACTGTTGCAGGTATACAGACCACCTGAGGTGCAGCTTCACATGTTGTGATTACAGTAGTCGGAGTTTGTGTCTCTTGTGTCTGTTTTCCTCTCATCCAGCAGTGAGTCTGCAGCGTTTTACTCACAACCCTTTACAGGCCAGAGCAGCTCACCTGAGAGCATCAGTATACATACACACCTTTATTTATTGATAGTTGACATGAAATAGATATTTAATGACACATGACATTTCGTTACTGACGTGTTTGTTTATAACATCATGTAGTAGGAGTGTAGGTGATCAGCTGTTCCTCTGCAGGTGTGAACACATCGGTGTGTGTGCTGATGATGTCATCTCTCACCTGTGTCAGGTGGTCTCTGAGCTGCAGTTGGATCAGTCTCCGGTGATGCCGGACGTTCTCAGTCTGGCGGAGCTGCAGCGTGACGGGGTTCCTCACACCGACGACAGCCTGAAGTACGAGTACAGGCTGCAGCAGCACAGATACGGTAAGACATGGACAGGAAAACACACCTGTCTGCCACCGACTGACCGCAACACACCTGCATGTTACATCACTGGTTCATTCACATGTACACGTTACAAACACGTTACGTGTGCATGTGTGCAATCGCAACAGATGTTATCTCAGGGCTCTTTCCACATAGAGCAGGTCTAGACCAAACTAATCTACAGAGACCCAACATTCCTCCATCAGCAGCAGGAAAAACTCCCCTTTAACAGGAAGAAACCTCAAGCAGAACCCGACTCTAGATGGCGCCATCTGCCTCGACCGGTTGGGTTGAGAGAGGAAGAAGGAGGGAGACACAGAGAAGCATAACAACAACAATAATAACAATAACAACATCAGTAGCAGTGGCCAAACTGACAATTGAAGCTGCTTGCACCTGGCGTGCATCGGAGGGAGCAGCAGCTGTGGTATCGCTACGCTTAGCGGAGGTCATGGACATGTTAAATATCACTTCCTGTCATAGAAGTACAGCACCTGTAACTTCCTGTTATGACTGTGACTCAATAATGATACGTAGATGTGTTCAGGCCTTATCAAGCATGAGAGCTTTGGAGCAGGTTGGACGATGTGCATTTCAGTTAGAACTACTTCCTTTTTTAAGGTGAAACATTGAAATTCGCCACATCGCCACTGTGTTCAATGAAAACTCACAATTTTGATAACTTGTCATTGCAGAGGACTTCAGATGAAACTGACCAGATGCAAAGTCAGTCAGGTTAAAACTCTCGGAGGAGTTTGTTACAACAGTTTTTTCATGTTGAAACAACAAAAAGCTGCTCTGTGAGCGAAGAGAATGAATGTTTCAGACAAGCTGCTAAAAGCTAAGAATGACTTTATAAATGAAAGAAGTCTCTGAGAATTCAACCAACCCGAGCACACAGTGACGGTGACGATGTTGGTGATGGTGACGGTGAGGGTGACAGTGACAGTGAGGGTGACAGTAAGGGTGACAGTGAGGGTGACAGTGATGGTGACAGTAAGGGTGACAGTGATGGTGACAGTGAGGGTGACAGTGAGGGTGACAGTGATGGTGTCAGTGAGGGTGACAGTGACGGTGACGATGTTGGTGATGGTGACGGTGAGGGTGACAGTGACAGTGAGGGTGACAGTAAGGGTGACAGTGAGGGTGACAGTGATGGTGACAGTAAGGGTGACAGTGATGGTGACAGTGAGGGTGACAGTGAGGGTGACAGTGATGGTGACAGTAAGGGTGACAGTGAGGGTGACAGTGATGGTGACAGTAAGGGTGACAGTGATGGTGTCAGTGAGGGTGACAGTGAGGGTGACAGTGATGGTGACAGTAAGGGTGACAGTGATGGTGTCAGTGAGGGTGACAGTGACGGTGACGATGTTGGTGATGGTGACGGTGAGGGTGACAGTGACAGTGAGGGTGACAGTAAGGGTGACAGTGAGGGTGACAGTGATGGTGACAGTAAGGGTGACAGTGATGGTGACAGTGAGGGTGACAGTGAGGGTGACAGTGATGGTGACAGTAAGGGTGACAGTGATGGTGACAGTAAGGGTGACAGTGAGGGTGACAGTAAGGGTGACAGTGAGGGTGACAGTGATGGTGACAGTGACGGTGACAGTAAGGGTGACAGTGAGGGTGACAGTAAGGGTGACAGTGATGGTGACAGTGAGGGTGACAGTGAGGGTGACAGTGACGGTGACAGTAAGGGTGACAGTGAGGGTGACAGTGAGGGTGACAGTGAGGGTGACAGTGATGGTGACAGTGAGGGTGACAGTGAGGGTGACAGTGATGGTGACAGTGATGGTGACAGTGAGGGTGACAGTGACGGTGACAGTAAGGGTGACAGTGAGGGTGACAGTGAGGGTGACAGTGACAGTGTCGGTAAGGGTGACAGTGAGGGTGACAGTGAGGGTGACAGTGAGGGTGACAGTAAGGGTGACAGTGAGGGTGACAGTGAGGGTGACAGTGATGGTGACAGTGAGGGTGACAGTGACGGTGACAGTAAGGGTGACATTGAGGGTGACAGTGAGGGTGACAGTGAGGGTGACAGTGACAGTGTCGGTAAGGGTGACAGTGAGGGTGACAGTGAGGGTGACAGTGAGGGTGACAGTGAGGGTGACAGTGAGGGTGACAGTGACGGTGACAGTAAGGGTGACATTGAGGGTGACAGTGAGGGTGACAGTGAGGGTGACAGTGACAGTGTCGGTAAGGGTGACAGTGAGGGTGACAGTGAGGGTGACAGTGAGGGTGACAGTAAGGGTGACAGTGAGGGTGACAGTGAGGGTGACAGTGATGGTGACAGTGATGGTGACAGTAAGGGTGACAGTGAGGATGACGGTGACGTGGTAAGGGTGACAGTGAGGGTGACAGTGAGGGTGACAGTGAGGGTGACAGTGAGGGTGACAGTGAGGGTGACAGTGAGGGTGACAGTGATGGTGACAGTGAGGGTGACAGTGAGGGTGACAGTAAGGGTGACAGTGAGGATGACGGTGACGTGGTAAGGGTGACAGTGAGGGTGACAGTGAGGGTGACAGTGAGGGTGACAGTAAGGGTGACAGTGAGGGTGACAGTGAGGGTGACAGTGATGGTGACAGTGATGGTGACAGTAAGGGTGACAGTGAGGATGACGGTGACGTGGTAAGGGTGACAGTGAGGGTGACAGTGATGGTGACAGTGATGGTGTCAGTGATGGTGTCAGTGAGGGTGACAGTGATGGTGTCAGTGAGGGTGACAGTGAGGGTGACAGTGATGGTGACAGTGATGGTGACAGTGAGGGTGACAGTGAGGGTGACAGTGATGGTGACAGTGATGGTGACAGTGATGGTGACAGTGAGGGTGACAGTGAGGGTGACAGTGATGGTGACAGTGAGGGTGACAGTGATGGTGTCAGTGAGGGTGACAGTGATGGTGACAGTGATGGTGACAGTGATGGTGACAGTGATGGTGACAGTGATGGTGACAGTGAGGGTGACAGTGAGGGTGACAGTGATGGTGACAGTGAGGGTGACAGTGAGGGTGTCAGTAAGGGTGTCAGTGAGGGTGACAGTAAGGGTGTCAGTGAGGGTAACAGTGATGGTGACAGTAAGGGTGACAGTGAGGATGACAGTAAGGGTGACAGTGAGGGTGACAGTGAGGGTGTCAGTGAGGGTGACAGTAAGGGTGACAGTGAGGGTGACAGTGAGGGTGACAGTGAGGGTGACAGTGATGGTGACAGTGAGGGTGACAGTGATGGTGACAGTGAGGGTGACAGTGATGGTGACAGTGAGGGTGACAGTGAGGGTGACAGTGAGGGTAACAGTAAGGGTGACAGTGAGGGTGACAGTGATGGTGACAGTGAGGGTGACAGTGATGGTGACAGTGAGGGTGACAGTGATGGTGACAGTGAGGGTGACAGTGACAGTGTCGGTAAGGGTGACAGTGAGGGTGACAGTGAGGGTGACAGTGAGGGTGACAGTGATGGTGACAGTGAGGGTGACAGTGATGGTGACAGTGAGGGTGACAGTGAGGGTGTCAGTGAGGGTGACAGTGAGGGTGACAGTGAGGGTGACAGTGAGGGTGACAGTGATGGTGACAGTGATGGTGTCAGTGAGGGTGACAGTGAGGGTGACAGTGACAGTTTTCTGAGGTCTAACTGAACTTTAACTTCTCTTCTCCACCTGTGTGTCTTTTACCTGCTGAACTGCCTCCTGCTCGCAGTGTTCCCAGCATGCCGTGCGTCGGTGGTGGCTCTGTATGACGGTCACTCTCTTGTGTCGGAGGTCAGCGAGGGTCAGCGCTGCGGCGTCATCCTGGATCGAACCTGCTTCTACGCCGAGCAGGGAGGACAGTCACATGACCGGGGCTACTTCACCCGGGATGGGCTGCAGGTGAGCTGACACCTCATGCAGGAGGTGCATCATGTGTAGCTGCTGCGTGTGCAGGTGAGCTCTGAGCGCAGGTGTGTCTGCTTCCTGTCTGCTTCCTGTCTGCAGGACGTGCTGTTCCCGGTGGAGGCGGTGGTCCTGGCAGGGGGGTACGTGGTCCACCAGGTGACTGCAGCCGAGAGCCTGAAGACTGGAGACCAGGTCCAGCTGCACCTGGACCAGGTAACCAATCACAGCTCAGCTGGAGACGAGCCTGAAGGAGAGAAATCAACTATAACTCCCAGGATGCATTTCACCACTAACATCCGATCAGAACATGAGAGCTTCATGTTCTGATTCTACGTTTATCTTTAAATTCCAATGAAACGTTCAGCAAGTCACTTTCAGATTCTGGCTTCTTCTCCATGGCAACAGCAGCCAAGGATCATGGGTAACGTAGTATTTAGAGGTATCCACCAAATAAAAATAATAATAATAATAAACTTTAAAACAGAATAAATAGCCCTAGATTATAGTATAAGATTATAAAAATATAAATAACAACAATAATAATTAAAGCAAGCAGTGATGATCGAGCCCTCGCACCTTCATGCACGTCGGCGGCGTATTGTGGAGCAACAAGATGCAGTGACGTATTTACCAGAAAGCAGCTGAAGTGCATAAACATCTTCATCAACAGAGTTAAATATCACTTCCTGTGCTGGAGAACATTATACATAATTATACATCATGTTGCTGTATATCATGTGTAGACCAAACACATTTCATGTAAATCAGATGATGTTTGTCACATAAGGTTGACTTCCTGTTGTCAGTAGGTGGCGCTCTGACTGTGGCACACACTGTGCACTACGTACTCAACATGTGTTCTATCGTTCAGTAAACAGTAGTGTGAATCAGACGCACTGAGCTGTAACTATCCCGTCACTTCCTGAGAGCCTCCTCGCCGGTTAGAGACGCGTAATATTTCCCTGAAAATAGTATACAGTCCACATACTGTTGGTTTCATACTACAGTTTTGGACAAATTGTTGGCTGTTGGCTCTATGTCTCCGTCAGGTCTACGGTCTGAACTGTCTCTCTGTGTCTCTGTCAGGTCTACGGTCTGAACTGTCTCTCTATGAGTCCGTCAGGTCTACGGTCTGAACTGTCTCTCTGTGTCTCCGTCAGGTCTACGGTCTGAACTGTCTCTCTGTGTCTCCGTCAGGTCTACGGTCTGAACTGTCTCTCTATGAGTCCGTCAGGTCTACGGTCTGAACTGTCTCTCTATGTCTCCGTCAGGTCTACGGTCTGAACTGTCTCTCTATGAGTCCGTCAGGTCTACGGTCTGAACTGTCTCTCTATGAGTCCGTCAGGTCTACGGTCTGAACTGTCTCTCTATGTCTCCGTCAGGTCTACGGTCTGAACTGTCTCTCTATGAGTCCGTCAGGTCTACGGTCTGAACTGTCTCTCTATGAGTCCGTCAGGTCTACGGTCTGAACTGTCTCTCTGTGTCTCCGTCAGGTCTACGGTCTGAACTGTCTCTCTGTGTCTCCGTCAGGTCTACGGTCTGAACTGTCTCTCTATGAGTCCGTCAGGTCTACGGTCTGAACTGTCTCTCTGTGTGTCCGTCAGGTCTACGGTCTGAACTGTCTCTCTATGAGTCCGTCAGGTCTACGGTCTGAACTGTCTCTCTGTGTGTCCGTCAGGTCTACGGTCTGAACTGTCTCTCTGTGTCTCCGTCAGGTCTACGGTCTGAACTGTCTCTCTGTGTCTCCGTCAGGTCCACCGGCTGTCCTGTATGGTGAAACACACGGCGACTCACATCCTGAACTTCGCTCTGAGGACGGTTCTGGGTCCGTCAGTCCAGCAGAGAGGTTCTCATGTGTCAGCTGACCGGCTCCGCTTCGACTTCAGTGTCAAGGTCAGAGAAACTGTCTTTAGACTGACAATCAATCAATCAAACTTTATTCACAAAGCACCTTTCAAACAAATCAAATGCAGTTGTGACAGATGTGGTGAGATGTAAGGAGACGACTCAGAGGACGTGTATGAATACTCTTCTGGTCTCTGCTACACATCTCACACAAATAGACGCTAAAACCTCTGCAGCGCTAAACAATATGCAGTTCTGGTCACCATCATTGGCACCCATGAAATGTAAGTACATCATGTAGCATGTAACAGCTTTGGTCTATAGACACTTATGTTTGGTGCAGAACAGCAAATGAAGAAACAATATCAATTTTTTTAAAAACAGGAGGAAAAAACTATAAAAACTGAAAGATTGCTGTGACACTGGTATCGGCACCCTTCATATCATTTAACCAACCTGTGATAAATTAGAAATCAGACTCACCTGTGATAATTTGTCAGTGCCCACATGACTTGAACTAGCCAATGAATGATGGCTTTAATGCTTGAAAAAGCCACTTGTTATTCCCTGTTCCTTATTCACAACGGTCAGGACGACGGAGCTGTCTGAGAGCATCTGAAGTGCTATCATAACCAAACATAAGACCTCTCCAAAGACCTTGGTGTCCTTGTTTCAACAGTTCCCAACGTTATTAAGAAGTTTGATAATTATGCACCTGTGAAGAAGGGGAATCAATGAGAGAAGCCTTTGAGGGTGCTCCCCAGTGTAAGAAAACTAGGTTCTCTAGCATGATAAAGACCCAAAGCACACATCCAAAAGCACTCAGGAATGGTTGAAAAGGAAAACATTTACTGTTTTAAACTGTCCAGCAATGAGTCCTGATGAAAACCTTTGGAGAGAGCTGAAACCTGGGGAGAGGAATCCTGCAAACATTCAGGAGCTCGAACAAATGGCAAAGGAAGAGCGGGAGAAACCAGCAGCTGACGGGTGGAGGCAGTCATCGTTGCCAAATATTAAGGACGGGTGCCTTTATTACTGTCCCCGTCATATATTCTATTTCTTCTTTGAAATTACTACATGTAAGTTGATGTTTTTTGTTGCTGAATTACTTTGGACATCCTCTTCAAATCCTCTGATGATACAAAATTTCCATTTATTACTGAAGATATTGAACAGGTTATACAAGCAATTCAAAGGTGCCAATAATGGAGACCAGAAGTGTACATGATGCAGCGCAGCCTGCCGTTATACAAATGATACCAAACAACAGGAAACAGCTCAGTAATGTAACAGTACCGACAGTAACTATATGCATTAATAATGCATAATTATTGCATAATTATTGCTTATTAGAAAACAAGAAAATAGTGCAGCAGCATTTTCCTGCACAACTTAACCTCAGTGATACAAAACGGCACTGTGAGGGACAGGAGGGACAGAAGGGGAGGCTACGGAGGGACAGGAGGGACAGGAGGGACAGAAGGGGAGGCTACGGAGGGACAGGGGGGACAGGAGGGACAGGAGGGACAGGAGGGGAGGCTACGGAGGCTCAGGAGGGACAGAAGGGGAGGCTATGGAGGGACAGGAGGGGAGGCTACGGAGGGACAGGAGGGACAGGAGGGACAGAAGGGGAGGCTACGGAGGGACAGGAGGGACAGGAGGGACAGAAGGGGAGGCTACGGAGGGACAGGGGGGACAGGAGGGACAGAAGGGGAGGCTACGGAGGGACAGGGGGGACAGGAGGGACAGGAGGGACAGGAGGGGAGGCTACGGAGGCTCAGGAGGGACAGAAGGGGAGGCTACGGAGGCTCAGGAGGGACAGAAGGGGAGGCTACGGAGGGACAGGAGGGACAGAAGGGGAGGCTACGGAGGGACAGGGGGGACAGGAGGGACAGAAGGGGAGGCTACGGAGGGACAGGAGGGACAGGAGGGACAGAAGGGGAGGCTACGGAGGGACAGGGGGGACAGGAGGGACAGAAGGGGAGGCTACGGAGGGACAGGGGGGACAGGAGGGACAGAAGGGGAGGCTACGGAGGGACAGGAGGGACAGGAGGGACAGGAGGGACAGAAGGGGAGGCTACGGAGGCTCAGGAGGGACAGAAGGGGAGGCTACGGAGGGACAGGGGGGACAGAAGGGGAGGCTATGGAGGGACAGGGGGGACAGAAGGGGAGGCTACGGAGGGACAGGGGGGACAGAAGGGGAGGCTACGGAGGGACAGGGGGGACAGGAGGGACAGGAGGGGAGGCTACGGAGGGACAGGGGGGACAGGAGGGACAGAAGGGGAGGCTACGGAGGGACAGGAGGGACAGAAGGGGAGGCTACGGAGGGACAGGGGGGACAGAAGGGGAGGCTATGGAGGGACAGGAGGGACAGGGGGGACAGGAGGGACAGGAGGGGAGGCTATGGAGGGACAGGGGGGACAGAAGGGGAGGCTATGGAGGGACAGGGGGGACAGGAGGGACAGGAGGGGAGGCTATGGAGGGACAGGGGGGACAGAAGGGGAGGCTATGGAGGGACAGGGGGGACAGAAGGGGAGGCTATGGAGGGACAGGAGGGACAGGAGGGGAGGCTACGGAAGCTCAGGAGGGACAGAAGGGGAGGCTATGGAGGGACAGGAGGGGAGGCTATGGAGGGACAGGGGGGACAGGAGGGACAGGAGGGGAGGCTATGGAGGGACAGGAGGGACAGGAGGGACAGGAGGGACAGAAGGGACAGGAGGGACAGGGGGGACAGGAGGGACAGGAGGGGAGGCTACGGAGGGACAGGAGGGACAGAAGGGGAGAAAAGGGGGAAACTATGAAATGTTTAACCCGTGTGAGGAGACAGTTTCTTGCTGATTATAACAACAGATCTGGTTCAGTGTCGTCGTTCTGATCTGAGTGTCTGTGTGTTGAGTTGTGTAGACGTGACCGCTGGTTTTAACGTGTTTCTTCTTCAGGGCTCTCTGAGTGTCTCTCAGCTGCAGCAGGTGGAGAGCTGCATTAACAGCATCATCTCAGCCAATCAGATCGTCCACAGCCAGGAGCTTCCTCTGCAGAGCGCCAGGAGCATCGCAGGGTTGAGGACGGTGGACGAGGTGACAAACTGAAAACATTCTCTGCTATAAACTACTGTTGATACACTTCCCGCTAATGTTTCACAATAAAAGCCATGGAACTCCTGCAACGATGGAAGGCTTTTGTTGTGAAACATCACTTCCTGTCTATCTTCTGTAACTCGTTTGTTTCATCACTCTGTTCCTGAAGCTCGGCTGCACAACCTTTATCTCCAAGATATCACTTATTACTGGCAACTTTCTCTCCACATGGTACAAAAAAAACTACAGCTCCCATGAAAAGAACTACAAGTAGCACAGGAGCTTTAATATTTCCAACTTAATAATCCAGAAGCACCTGAAAAGGAAAAAATAAGATAATTAAACCCAAACTTAACGGATGCAACGTCATTATGTTAACACTCAGTATTTTAAACCCTCTTATGACAAACCCAGTTATCAAACAACCTTCCTGAGCTGTCAGATGATGTAAACATGAAAATCTTTCCAACAGTAAGTGAAGGCAACATTACGTCAGCGGATCTTGGTTTTGTCCATGAAGCTCCTCGTTGTTTCCTCCTGCATCAGCGTCTCTGTCCAGCTGTGACGTTTAGCCTCTAGGACTCATGGGAAATATGAGACTCATGATCCAAGGCTGGATTTATACTGATGAGCAGAGTTGCTGCTGAGACCGGACCTGTCTCTTCCTGTCTCTGCAGGTGTATCCTGACCCGGTCCGGGTGGTGTCAGTGGCGGTGCCGGTCTCTGAGCTGCTGGACAATCAGACAGATAGACAGACGTCTGTGGAGCTCTGCTGCGGAACGTGAGACCGTAACACATCTGTAACACATCTGTCCACCTGTCTGTCACACTGTCTGTAGGCTGTAGATGTCGGACGGTAAACATGTTCGTCCGTCTGTGTGTGTTCAGTCACCTGCTGCAGACCGGAGCCATCGAGGATCTGGTGATCGTGTCAGAGAGACAGCTGGTCAGAGGGATCAGTCGAATCGTCGCGGTGACGGGACGCGACGCCACACGGGTCAGTAAACATCATCCTGCTGGTAACTCTGTAATAACTGATGTTTGTCCACATGGGGGCAGCAGAGAGCTGAATGTATTTAACTCTTTAATGTATCTGCTGGTTTACATCAAGAATCACTGGTGAGATGTTTTTAACTTCGGCTTACTGGTAAAACATAAAGAGCCGCAGAGTTTAAAGGGTGAGTTCACAGTTTTTCCAGTGTGTATTTGTAAATACTACCATTAATTGATCAGCTGATGGATGACTGAATGTTTCGGGTTTTGGTCGGTTGGTTGGACACAATAAGACGTTTAAAGACGTCAGCTTTGGCTTTAGAAAACTCTAACCAGTGTTTTTCATTGTGTTCATTTTGTCGACCACAACGATTAATTAATTAATCAGCTGATTAATTGATAATGAAAATGATATTTATCTGCAGCTTGACTGACGTTTGGTTTATTTGGATCATTTATATCCAGGCTAATTTCCCCAAAATACTATCAATACTATTGATGCTACTAATACTACTGATAGTGCTAATACTACTAATACTACTAATACTACTACTAATAATAATAGTACAGGTCCACAGCACACTGACTCATACTCACACAGTCAGTCAAGCGTAATCAGATATAAACACACATTATGAGCACGTTTCTCTTATGTAGACAATCTGCATAAATCCAAACTAATAATAACTTTGAATTAATTTCATGTGTGTAAATGAGCTCAGATTGAACTGATCTGTTAGTTTGTTTTCTTGCAGATGTCGGCTGTAACACACATCTTGTGTTTATTTATATTACTTGTTGTTGATAATTAATTTTTGATCTTTTTATTGTCTGTTTCTGTAAATTCGTGTCTGTCTCTTCAGGCTCGGGAGGCGGGTCAGCTGTTGTCTCAGGATGTGGACTCTCTGGCAGCCAGACTGTCAGGCTCCGCCCCCTCCTGTCTTGACTCCACCCAGCGTCTCGCTAAGGAGGTGGGCGTGGTCTCTGATGTAAGTACACTACCCATCATGCCCTGCAGCCAGTCAGCTGATGTTGAAAGATTGCTCATCACTGGCTGTGACATTACCCTGTCCTGATAGTTCCAGTCCTGACAGTTCCAGTACTGACAGTTCCAGTCCTGACAGTTACAGTCCTGATCGTTCCAGTAGTGACAGTTCCAGTACTGACAGTTCCAGTACTGACAGTTCCAGTCCTGACAGTTACAGTCCTGATCGTTCCAGTAGTGACAGTTCCAGTACTGATAGTTCCAGTCCTGACAGTTCCAGTACTGACAGTTACAGTCCTGATCGTTCCAGTAGTGACAGTTCCAGTACTAACAGTTCCAGTAGTGATAGTTCCAGTAGTGATAGTTCCAGTCCTGACAGTTACAGTCCTGACAGTTACAGTCCTGATAGTTCCAGTCCTGATAGTTCCAGTCCTGAAAGTTCCAGTCCTGACAGTTCCAGTACTGACAGTTCCAGTCCTGACAGTTCCAGTACTGACAGTTCCAGTACTGACAGTTCCAGTCCTGACAGTTCCAGTCCTGATCGTTCCAGTAGTGACAGTTCCAGTACTAACAGTTCCAGTAGTGATAGTTCCAGTAGTGATAGTTCCAGTCCTGATAGTTCCAGTACTGACACTTCCAGTCCTGACCCTTCCAGTACTGATAGTTCCAGTCCTGATAGTTCCAGTCCTGACCCTTCCAGTACTGACAGTTCCAGTAGTGACAGTTACAGTTATGTGTTTGACCTGTGCTGTGTCTGACAGGCTGTAGACAGCGGATGTTACTGTGTGTGTGTGTTTGACCTGTGCTGTGTCTGACAGGCTGTAGACAGCAGATGTTACTGTGTGTGTGTGTGCGTGTTTGACCTGTGCTGTGTCTGACAGGCTGTAGACAGCAGATGTTACTTTGTGTGCGTGTTTGACCTGTGCTGTGTCTGACAGGCTGTAGACAGCACTGCTGTGCCTCAGTGGCAGCGCAGAGAGCTGCAGAGCCGCCTGAAAGCTCTGCAGAGGAGCAGCAACACTGCCACCAGGAAGCTGGAGAGCAGAGAGGTGAGGCTCAAACAAACATCTGCAAACAGAATTATAAACATGTGACCATAACTGTCCTGTATCCTGAAGCTGGAATCACTTTTTTATGAATACTGTTGTGTTCAGTCAGTTTGTTAATGAACCTCTCCTGTCTGGTTCCCATCATGCTTTGCGCAGGCTGCAGTGAGAGCTCAGGCTCTGCTGGAGAAGAACGGCAGGAAGCATCTGCTGGTGGACTCTGTGGAGACGGACTCTGAGTCGGTATGTCCTCATCCTCTGATGATGATGATAAACAAACAGAGGAGCTTCTAATAATCGTGAGGAAACATGCAGCTGACTGTAACTTCTACACAGTCAGTGCTGGAAGAAGTACTCAGATCCTTTACTGTGGTAAAAGTACCAATACAGCAATGTAAAAATACTACAGTAAAAGTACATAGTTAGATCCATATACAGTGCTGCTTGACAGTTTGTGAACCCTTTCACACCCCATCACCCCTTTATATCTGCATAAATATGACCTAAAACATGATCAGATATTTTCACAAGTCCTAAAACTAGACAAAGTGAACCCAAATAAACAAATGAGACAAAAAAATAAACTACATTTATTTATTGGGGAAAATGATCCAATCTTACATATTTGTGGGAGTATGTGAACCCTTGCTTTCAGTAACTGGTGTGACCCCCTTTGCAGCAATAACTTCAACCAAACATTTCCAGTAAGTGTTTATCAGCTCTGCACATCGTTCCTCCTCACAGAACAGTCTCAACTCAGGGATGCTGGTGGGCTTCTCACCATGAACTACATGTTTCAGGCCCCTCCAAAGGGTCAGCAGATAAATCTGAGGGGTGGTGAGATGATTAATGGGAGAGGAAAGAAGAAAAAACAAAGTTCTGATACACAAATCTGTTTTCAGTTTTTGGACTTTTTCTCTAATCTTTGATTTTTGCTGAAATATTGGATCATTTGAACATTTATTGAAATGAAAGCATGTGAGAAGTTTAGAGGGAAAAATCACTATTTGGTGGAGCTGTTAACAACTCATAGACATGTGAAATGTGACCCCGACTACACACTGCTTTTTGTAAGACGTCAAAAGACAAAAAGGTTGGAAACCACTGGTTTCATCTTTAACAATGTGTTGTATTTTAAAAGCTTGTTATATTATCCATTGTGTCAAATCTTCATCTGAAAAGTAACTAAAGCTGTCAAATAAATGTAGTGGAGTAGAAAGTAGCATCACATGGAAATACTCAAGTAAAGTACAAGTACCTCTAACTGTACTTCAGTACAGTACTTGAATAAATGTACTTAGTTACTGTCCATCACTGAACATATTCTGTGTGTTCGGGACGGTACGATGTTTACGTTTTAACTGATGAGTCACAGGTAACGTAAGGTCACAGCTGCTGTTGCTATGCTCTGATTGGACAGTCCTTGGTCGGGGGAGGGGTTTACTGAATGTCTGTGTTTCCTGTCAGGTGGTGATGAAGACGGTGAACCAGCTGAGCTCCGTCTCTCCTCATAGTTACGTGATGCTGCTCGCCCACCAGAGGCATTCTGGGAAGGTTCTGTGTGCCTGTCAGGTTCCCAAGGTAACCGTGACACGTCTGTCAGTGACAGAGGGGGCGGGGTCTTGTTTGACACGTCTGATTGGCTGTCCTCTCTTTCTCTTCAGGAGACAGCGTCTCTCTCGGCCTCTGATTGGGCGGTGGCAGTGTGTCGTCACCTTGGGGGTAGCGCCGGGGGCTCGGCGCTGGTTGCCAGGGGAACGGGGAGCAGCAGTGACATCACAGCGGCTCTGAGGTGGGCAGAGGAGTTCGCTCGCCAGAGAACAGAACGGTGATGTCACATGATATTGTGATGTCACTCCTCAACCAGTTGATTAAATACATTTCAGACCAGGTTCCACATTCAGTCTGTGTAGGATCAGACGAAGGTACAGGTGACTGTAAGCCCCGCCCACAGCTGCAGTCGGGACATTCTCATTGGACGACAGGTTCATGTGTGAAGGTTTATTTAACAGGGATGATATTTTTTACATGTCTTTGTTTTAAAAGAAATAAAAACGTCACAGCTCACACTGGTTCAGTGTTTCATTATTTATTATAGAACAGTTTTTATTACCAAAGCATTTGTTTGGAAGCCTAAACCTGTCAAACACAGAAACAGAAGAGTCTTCTGGACCAATCAGAACATGAATAACTGTGATGTCACCTCTGTATCTCTAACACCGTCTCCCTCACTGTTATATAAGATTATAGGAACCAAACTCCATCACCAGAATATTTAGCTGCAGCTGAATCCTGATCACGACCAGGATCAAGACCAAGATCACGTCCAGGATCCGGATCCATGTGGTCCTGGTTCCTCAGAGCATAGACACGTTCAGCCACTGCAGGAGAGTCACGGAGTTACATCATCAAGCAGCAAATACTCTGATACATTTATTTACAGCAACAAGAGAAAACACGCCTGAATACAGAAAACACGCCTGAATACAGAAAACACGCCTGACTACAGAAAACACGCCTGAATACAGAAAACACGCCTGAATATAGAAAACACGCCTGAATACAGAAAACACGCCTGACTACAGAAAACACGCCTGAATACAGAAAACACGTCTGAATACCAAAAACACGCCTGACTACAGAAAACACGCCTGACTACAGAAAACACGCCTGACTACAGAAAACACACCTGACTACAGAAAACACGCCTGACTACAGAAAACACGCCTGAATACAGAAAACACGCCTGACTACAGAAAACACGCCTGAATACAGAAAACACGCCTGACTACAGAAAACACGCCTGAATACAGAAAACACGCCTGACTACAGAAAACACGCCTGAATACAGAAAACACGCCTGAATACAGAAAACACGCCTGAATACAGAAAACACGCCTGACTACAGAAAACACACCTGAATACAGAAACACACACCTAAATACAGAAAACACGCCTGACTACAGAAAACACGCCTGAATACAGAAAACACGCCTGAATACAGAAAACACGCCTGACTACAGAAAACACGCCTGAATACAGAAAACACACCTGAATACAGAAAACACGCCTGACTACAGAAAACACACCTGACTACAGAAAACACGCCTGAATACAGAAAACACACCTGAATACAGAAAACACGCCTGACTACAGAAAACACACCTAAATACAGAAAACACACCTGACTACAGAAAACACGCCTGAATACAGAAAACATGCCTGAATACAGAAAACACGCCTGACTACAGAAAACACGCCTAGATACAGAAAACACACCTGACTACAGAAAACACACCTGACTACAGAAAACACGCCTGAATACAGAAAACACGCCTGAATACAGAAAACAAACCTGAATACAGAAAACACGCCTGAATACAGAAAACACACCTGAATACAGAAAACACGCCTGAATACAGAAAACACGCCTGAATACAGAAACACACACCTGAATACAGAAAACACACCTGAATACAGAAACACACACCTGAATACAGAAAACACACCTGAATACAGAAACACACACCTGAATACAGAAAACACGCCTGAATACAGAAACACACACCTGAATACAGAAAACACGCCTGAATACAGAAAACACACCTGAATACCGAAAACACACCTGAATACAGAAAACACGCCTGAATACAGAAAACACGCCTGAATACAGAAAACACGCCTGAATACCAAAAACACACCTAAATACAGAAAACACACCTGAATACAGAAAACACGCCTGAATACAGAAACACGCCTGAATACAGAAAACACGCCTGAATACAGAAAACACACCTGACTACAGAAAACACACCAGAATACAGAAAACACGCCTGAATACAGAAAACACACCTGAATACCAAAAACACACCTAAAAACAGAAAACACACCTGAATACAGAAAACACGCCTGACACGCCTGACTACAGAAAACACGCCTGAATACAAAAAACACGCCTGAATACAGAAAACACGCCTGAATACAGAAAACACACCTGAATACAAAAAACACGCCTGAATACAGAAAACACGCCTGAATACAGAAAACACGCCTGAATACAAAAAACACGCCTGACTACAGAAAACACGCCTGACTACAGAAAACACGCCTGAATACAAAAAACACACCTGACTACAGAAAACACGCCTGACTACAGAAAACACGCCTGACTACAGAAAACACGCCTGACTACAGAAAACACGCCTGACTACAGAAAACACGCCTAAATACAGAAAACACGCCTGAATACAGAAAACACGCCTGACTACAGAAAACACGCCTGACTACAGAAAACACGCCTGAATACAGAAAACACGCCTGACTACAGAAAACACGCCTAAATACAGAAAACACGCCTGAATACAGAAAACACGCCTGACTACAGAAAACACGCCTAAATACAGAAACACACACCTGAATACAGAAAACACGCCTGACTACAGAAAACACGCCTGAATACAGAAAACACGCCTGACTACAGAAAACACGCCTAAATACAGAAAACACACCTGACTACAGAAAACACGCCTGAATACAGAAAACACGCCTGAATACAGAAAACACACCTGACTACAGAAAACACGCCTAAATACAGAAAACACGCCTAAATACAGAAAACACACCTGACTACAGAAAACACACCTAAATACAGAAAACACACCTGACTACAGAAAACACGCCTGAATACAGAAAACACGCCTGAATACAGAAACACGCCTGAATACAGAAACACACCTGACTACAGAAAACACGCCTGAATACAGAAAACACGCCTGAATACAGAAAACACGCCTGAATACAGAAAACAAACCTGAATACAGAAAACACGCCTGAATACAGAAAACAAACCTGAATACAGAAAACAAACCTGAATACAGAAAACAAACCTGAATACAGAAAACACACCTGAATACAGAAAACACACCTGAATACAGAAAACACGCCTGACTACAGAAAACACACCTGAATACAGAAAACACACCTGAATACAGAAAACACGCCTGAATACAGAAAACACACCTGAATACAGAAAACACGCCTGAATACAGAAAACACACCTGAATACAAAAAATACAACGAAATACAGAAAAGGCCTTGCACTTCCTAGTGTTTACTAGTGTTGACTTGTTTACTAGTGTTAACTAGTGTTTACTAGTGTTAACTTGTCTTTACTAGTGTTTACTAGTTTTTACTAGTTTCCTTGTGTTTCCTAGTTTACTAGTGTTTACTTGTGTTTGCTAGTGTTTATTTGTGTTTACTATTTTTACTTGTTTCCCTGTGTTTATTTGTGTTTACTAGTTATTACTTGTTTCCCTGTGTTTATTTGTGTTTACTAGTTTCCTTGTTTCCTAGTTTACTAGTGTTTATTTGTGTTTACTTGTGTTTCCTAGTTTACTAGTGTTTATTTGTGTTTACTTGTGTTTCCTAGTTTACTAGTGTTTTCTTGTGTTTGCTAGTGTTTACTAGTTTTTACTTGTGTTTCCTAGTTTACTAGTGTTTTCTTGTGTTTGCTAGTGTTTACTAGTTTTTACTTGTTTCCTTGTGTTTCCTTGTGTTTACTAGTGTTTACTTGTGTTTGCTAGTGTTTACTTGTGTTTACTAGTTTTTACTTGTTTACTTGTGTTTACTAGTGTTTCCTTGTTTTTACTTGTTTTTACTAGTTTTTACTTGTTTCCTTGTGTTTACTTGTGTTTACTAGTTTTTAGTAGTTTTTACTTGTTTCCTTGTGTTTACTTGTGTTTACTAGTGTTTACTAGTTTTTACTTGTTTTTAGTAGTTTTTACTTGTTTCCTTGTGTTTACTTGTGTTTACTTGTGTTTACTAGTGTTTCCTTGTTTTTACTAGTTTTTACTTGTTTACTTGTGTTTACTAGTGTTTACTAGTTTTTACTTGTTTTTAGTAGTTTTTACTTGTTTCCTTGTGTTTACTTGTGTTTACTAGTGTTTACTAGTGTTTACTAGTTTTTAGTAGTTTTTACTTGTTTCCTTGTGTTTACTTGTGTTTACTAGTGTTTACTAGTTTTTACTTGTTTCCTTGTGTTTACTTGTGTTTACTAGTGTTTCCTTGTTTTTACTTGTTTTTACTAGTTTTTACTTGTTTCCTTGTGTTTATTTGTGTTTACTAGTGTTTACTAGTGTTTCCTTGTGTTTACTAGTTTCCTAGTGTTTACTTGTGCTTACAGGTGAGTTCACATGCATCATGTCTGTCATTCAGTGTCTGTAATAGAGCAGACGCTTCGTACCTCTAGAAGACTCAGCTCGACGCTTCCTGACTGGTCTTTGTCCAAAGCGCTGAACGTGTCTGTGGAGAGAAAACAGAAATTCATCTCAATAACAGCCACAAACGTGTTTTGAATGATCCACAAATAAAAACATGATTCACAGACGTGTTTAATGAAAACAAACAACTCAAGTAAACATCAGTTTTCTATATTTGTTTTTGAGAATCTTCCTGAGCAGATAAATCTCTAAAAACATCTCTAAAAACATCTCGTAACATTATGATGTTATATGGACGTGAATCTGCGCTGGACTTCCAGATGTGAAGATTATTTAGTTTGTCACATTTTAGTCTTTAGATGCTATTTTCAACAATAACTAAAAAGACGTCACAATTAAACATTAAAACTGTCATTAATTCATTTCTTTCACATCGTTGAGTTTTTACTCTGACATTTTATTATAATTATCTTATAATTATATATTATTTACACATTTTCTGTCTATAAAATGATGCCAGTGTGTTATTTAAAGTGGTGATAGTGTGTAGACACGTGTGTGTGTGTTACAGTGTGTTATTGTGTGTGTGTGTGTGTGTGTTACAGTGTGTGTGTGTGTGTGTGTGTGTGTGTGTGACTGACCGAACATGGTCTCCAGTCGGACCAGGCAGCCCACAAAGTTGTCGAAGTCGATGATGAGATCTGGTTCGCTGTATCGAGCGACGAGGACCTGATGGAGCGGATTGTTCAGACTGAACCCTGAAACACAGAAACACACAACGCTGATACACTTTAACTGTTATTAAATGTTCTTAAATGTTATTAACTGTTAACTGATGTTATTAAATGTTATCAAATGTTATTAAATGTTATTAACTGTTATCAAATGTTATTAAATGTTATCAAATGTTATTAAATGTCATTAACTGTTATTGAACGTTAAATGTTATCAAATGTTATTAAATGTTAACTGATGTTATCAAATGTTATCAAATGTTATTAAATGTTATCAAATGTTATTAAATGTCATTAACTGTTATTGAACGTCAAATGTTATCAAATGTTATTAAATGTTATTAAATGTTAAATGTTATCAAATGTTATTAAATGTTAACTGATGTTATCAAATGTTATTAAATGTCATTAACTGTTATTGAACGTCAAATGTTATCAAATGTTATTGTTATTAATTGTTAAATGTTATCAAATGTTATTAAATGTTAACTGATGTTATCAAATGTTATTAAATGTCATTAACTGTTATTGAACGTCAAATGTTATCAAATGTTATCAAATGTTATTAAATGTTATTAACTTATCAAATGTTATTAAATGTTATTAAATGTTATCAAATGTTATCAACTGTTATCAACTGTTATCAACTGTTATCAACTGTTATTAAATGTTATCAAATGTTATCAAATGTTATTAAATGTTATCAAATGTTATCAAATGTTATCAACTGTTATTAAATGTTATCAAATGTTATTAAATGTTTTTAAATGTTATCAAATGTTATTAAATGTTTTTAAATGTTATCAAATGTTATTAAATGTTATCAAATGTTATCAAATGTTATTAAATGTTATCAAATGTTATTAAATGTTATCAAATGTTATTAAATGTTATTAACTGTTATTAACTGTTATCAAATGTTATTAAATGTTATCAAATGTTATCAAATGTTATTAAATGTTATCAAATGTTATTAAATGTTATCAAATGTTATTAAATGTTATAAACTGTTATTAACTGTTATCAAATGTTATTAAATGTTATCAAATGTTATTAAATGTTATCAAATGTTATTAAATGTTATCAAATGTTATTAAATGTTATTAACTGTTATTAACTGTTATCAAATGTTATCAAATGTTATTAAATGTTATCAAATGTTATTAAATGTTATTAAATGTTATTAACTGTTATTAAATCTGAACCAGGAGAACTCCCATGATCCCTCGCCACTTCATGACATCATCAAGCTCCTTGTTTTGTTATTGTTTTGATTGACAGACCCAGCAGCACAAATTTCATATTGTTTATTTAAAATATAAGTGAAAAGAAAAAACATTTAAATGACCTCAAATATCTTAAAATGTGGATTCTTTGTCTGAAATGTGTTTTATTGGCAGAAGAAAGTTGATGTTGAAGTTTTAATATTTATAATCACTAAAACGCCTGAAATGAGTCTTTGTGACTCAGAAAGAAAAAGCTTTACTGTTGTTTGAAGTTTAAATATTTAAATGTCTTAAATCGACGGTAAACTGATGCAAAGACAGATTTACTGTTTGAGTTTGTTTTGTCAGGATGAAGCTTAAAGGAAACTTCAGGAAATAAAAACAAATATTCAAACTTTGACAAAGTGTTTTACCAGCTTCCTCCACGGCCATCCTCATCTCTGTGGAGCTCATCGTCCCCGAGTTATCCACGTCCTTCTGACGGTAAATATTCTGTCACAGAAAACAGCAGTTAACAGTCGCACCGTCGCCGGCGGCGACGACTTAAAGACGTCGTCACAAACTCACCAGGTAGTTCTCGATCTTCGTCCACAGCACTTTAAACTCCAGCAGACCCAGTTTACCGCTGCCGTCCTTCTGCACAGCGAGTTCAGGAGTTCAGCTCTCGTTTCAGAGCTTCTCAAACCCACATAGAAGGTTTAACACCTGCTTCACATCATATATGTATTATTATAGTCCTGCTGTTTCCACTCAGCTGATTCATTTCTCTACAAACTAAAACTTGAATCAGGGTTAAAGCTGCAAGTAACAGTTATTGATTATTCTCTCAGTTAATTGATTCATTGTTTTGACTATTAAATGTAAGAAAGAAGTGAAATGTTAGTTTTCATCTCTTCAGATCTGACAGCAGAAGATTTTACCACAATTACTAATGAATTATCAAAATTATTGCCAATTAATTTCTGTTATTTCTCTAATTGATTTAATTAGTTATATAGTTTTAGCTGTAATCAGAGCAGCTGCAGTTTCTCTGGTGTCCACTAGATGCTGCTCTGATCAGCTTTCAGCAGCTTCACTGAGCTTCTTCTGTCAGCATCAGTAACCAGTGGAAGGATACGTCCAGCAGGTTGACCATGTTGCGACACGTCGCCACGCTGAAGCCGCTGGTCTGGATGTCAGAACCTGTCGGAGAACAGAGGACGAGTCACTGCAGGTCCGACAGGTGAACTCACCTGCAGATCTTTGACGTGCACTTTAATCATCTTCTTACGTCTGGTCACCACTTTGTTGAGGATCCTCTGCAGCTCGAAGGCGCTGATCTCACAGTCCTGCAGCGGAGAGCGTTTCTGTCAGTTTAACATCAAACATCAGACATGAAGGTAACGTGTTGAAGAGCAGCTCACCCCTCCTGCCAGCTGTCCGAACAGACCTCTGAACCGATCGTCCACGTCGTCCTCGTCAATTTCAATCTGAGAGCAAAACACGCACATGTTGAAGGACGAGGTCACAATAACTCAACTGATCTGTTTTCTAAAAGCACGAATGAAACCTGTTCTGTGTGTTTTCAGTCTCACCTTCTCAACTCTGGACTCGACGGGATCATCCAGCTCTCTGCAGAAACAGACAAACACGTTAACAGATGATGTTGCGCGTGAACGTACGTGTCACAGCGTCCTCCAGCCGCCGTGTGAACCTACTGGAAGTCGGCCTGCTTCTCGGAGAACACGCGGACGCAGAAGTCTCCGTTCTTGTTGGGCTCGAAGGTGGACGGGACGATCAGGTACTCGCCGGGCGGCAGGCAGAAGCGGCTGCAGACTTCTCGCAGGTTGATGAAGGTTTCGGAGCGAGCGGCGGAGGCGTGACGCAAGAAGAAGTTCCTGTTGAGATGGACGTTCCTCTGACCGCAGAACTGAGAGACAGACGAGGGAGAAAACAGTGTCTGACAGGAGACGACATGAAGTGAAATATTGAGCAACAAACAGTGAGAGAGCAGGTGTTGCTGAAGACTGGAGTCAACACGTCCGCCTTCGTACCTCATCAGGAACCTGAAACACAAGAAAGAAGATTCAGACTCAGAACTCAACTTTTCCTCTCAGAGCTTCTGATGACTGTTACTAAAAGCTTTTAAAAACAGCTTTATGCATCACTGGGACGTCGACAGCAGCGACTCCCATCTGCTCGTAGCTGGATGGTTGCTGCTCCCACAGAGCCCAGGAGAAACATCTAAATAATTAGAACTTTTAATTTAGTAATTGTGCTTTTGGATTTAATGTTTTATTTTGATCTTGGACACATGAGAACAACACTGTGTTATGAGCGTAGAACAGATGTCATCTGGTTTATGAAGCTCAGCTTCAGGGTTGAACGCGGATGTTTTATCCATCCATCCGTCTTCTATCCTGCCGATCCTGCAGAGATCTCCAATCAGCTGTAGTAAGTTAAAGATTAGTCCAGTTTGAGAAACTGAAAACAAACGAGACGTGTCTTTGGTTTCCTGTCTGACTCACTGAAACAGTTGAAGGGTTGTATCTGAGGTTATAAGTTCTAATAATCCTCTCAATAATGGAAGCTGAAGTTCTGTTACTGACAAAGATCTGTTCCATCTGCATCAGTGTAGAAGATGTTATTGGGATTTACATGAGCGTTGTGTTTATATTACGGATGCACAATATTGGATTTTTATGCCGATATTTCCAACTCATTGTGGCTGATTGCCGATACCGATATATGCACATATTATAGACTATTATACCTGCAGCATAGATTGAACTAAGTATGATCAATAAAGACAATATATGAAGGAAGAACTGAGGAAGACTGGAGTTCAGGAGCTCAGCATTAAACCTTTAATGAACCTGCCAAGTGGGAGCAGCAGTAGAGTTTTCATTGAGTTTATTAGACAGACAGGATTAATGTGCAGGATTTAATCTCTGGTCCACACTCCGGACCAGAAGGTGGCGCTAATGCACCTAATACGCTGGTTGACAACCGCCGTTATAAACCAAAAAGAAGTTTTTTTCCCCCAGAGTGGTACATCCTGTCAGCCGAAGTGTTTCCTATCTGTGCAGCCGAATATTACAGGTGAATACGGATGTATAATAAGAGCTGATGGGGCGCCGCCGCTCAGCCGTGCAGACAGTTTTTCCCAGTGGCCACTCGCGGTATTGCAGCGAAAAATCCCCCTGCTTTCCCCCGTAGACCACCATCATAAAACAGACGTCTGTAAAACTGTTGACACGACACCTCGAACTGCAAACAACGTCAATTATGACTCTTTCTGTTATGAACTTTTAATCCGTGGAGGTTTTATGTTTGTAAAACTTCTGTCCGTGACGTCATCACAATGTCTGCGGGCTGAGTGAGAGCTCGTGGGCGGAGCCAGCGGGGGAAACACTACTGCGCACAGTCACTGGGCCGCAGTGAAGCAAACCCGGAAGCTAGAAACTTTTTTTGGCGTCTGCGCCAGGCGAGCAGTTCCTAC
The DNA here is from genome assembly GCF_963924715.1 of Thunnus thynnus. NCBI lineage: Eukaryota > Metazoa > Chordata > Actinopteri > Scombriformes > Scombridae > Thunnus > Thunnus thynnus. The sequence goes on from NC_089519.1 coordinate 39,067,458, forward strand.
AGGACTGAATGAGCTTCTATCGGCCGATACCGATGACGTGCCGATAATATCGTGCATCCCTAGTTTACATCTGTATTTATGTATGTATTATATCTACTGTGGATTTATGAAAAGATTTGATGTCATCTATAAAAAGGGAAACTTCAGCTTTTGTTATGGGGTCAAATCTTTTTGTCAGAGGGCCAGATTTGGCCCACAGGCCACTATTTTCCCACCACTGTCTCAGATGAATCTGCTCACCTCGTAGATGGCGAAGCCGATGGTGTGCATGTCCTCGCCCATCTTCCTCATGCGTCTGCGGTTCTTCTGGATCAGACCGACCACAAAGCTGCAGCCGGCCTCACCGTCCTCCGGGTCGTCGTCCTCCTCGTCCAGCTGGATCAGAAACTGCGGGTTCGTCCAGAACGAGTCTGATTCACAAAGTAAACGTCAGAGAAGGTTGAAGGCCTTTAATTAGTGATGTTACACTCGACACAGTGTCGACCTTTCACAGCCTAAATATCACAGCAAGATGTGTCAATGCCAGCGATCATGTGACTGCCAGAGATCATGTGACTGCCAGAGATCATGTGACTGCCAGCGATCATGTGACTGCCAGCGATCATGTGACTGCCAGCGATCATGTCGGTAGGCCTCACTGGTGTCAGAGAGGAATTTATGGAAGAAAATCTAATTATAATTATATCAGCAACTGAATACCAACATTTGAAATGTAATCACAACTGAACATTTAAATACCACTGAGATATTTGACTTTGAAAACCGTCTTCCTGAATTTCAATTTCAAAAACTTTATTTCTAGTATAAGTTTTTGTTAGTATGATTTTTATCTGACTCTATGTACTTTACTGATTTTGGGTGTTGGACATGTGACATAAACATTTCAGAGTCTGCATGTCACCTTAGGTAATATGGTATGGCCCTTCGGAGGGACCTTAGAGATACAAACAATGGGTCCCTGGTCAAGTTTGGAACTGGTCCAGATGTGGTTTGTTGTGACACATAATATGTTGTGAGGTAGCTGTCAATTACTTGATGGATGGCTCCCAACTGACCTAGTGCCCATGGAGAACCTATGTTATTCATGTGATAAGATACAGATGTGTAACCCCATATAAGCTATGCACCGACAGTGGTAAGTTGCCCAGACCATCTTTATACATGGAATGGACCCGATGGCCATCGTCTAATAAACGTCTTCAAAATAAGAACTTCGTCAGCTCTTCCTTTGAACGATATCATCACACATCCTTCCTTTCAGTTTATTTATTTTAAGCTTCTCAGCTTCAGATAGAAAATTCCGGCGTTTAATATTCAAAAACTATTTAAATAAGCTCGGTTCAGATCTAAAATTCAAGATGTAAAATTCATGTCTGTCGAGGAGAAGCAACTGAGTCCGAACGGCCGGCGTTCATGTTCTTGGGTCACATGACTGGCGTCTGGTAACCTGATAGGCCGGAGCTCTCAGCTGCTTTTCCTCAGAGTCCTCAGACCTGAATCTGAGTGTATTTCAGCAAACAGAGTTTTTGACTTGAACTTTTAGATGAACTGAGTTTACTGAAATACAGAAACTTGAATATAACTTTTAAATTTCAAATGTTGGTATTCAGTTGCTGATATAATTCAAATACTGTAGCGATGATTTGCTTCCATTGGTGCCGCGCTGGTTGTGAATCTGCCACAATATCTACAAACAGCTGCTTTTATTTATCAGAATAACAACAAAGAAAGCAGTAATTATAATCTGACTGTTTCATCTCAGTGTCAGATTTAATTCAGCCATACACGTGCAATATCTACAGTTGCCCAGCAGTCGCTGTTCTGACTGTTTGGAGACAGTGAAACGTTGTCAGTGCTTCATATTGATTCAGTGTTTCCTGTAATAAGCTGCTGCTGGACTTACTGGGGAAGTTCCTGCAGCCGCCGGCGGTGGATCCTCTCCTCCAGCTGCCCTCAAACTTGGACAGAGCCCACTTGGAGACGGAGTCGTCGTTCAGCGCGTCGGGCGTCAGGTTGCAGATCTCCAGCCGCGAGTAATGTCGCAGGAAGTCAGTGAAAGACATCCTGGAAGACAGAGCGGAGGGTTTGACTTCACCCAGAACACCTGCTGCTGAAGTTCAGTCAGTCTGGAGATAAAAGTTTTACCAGAACTCTCCGTCCTCCGAGCGATGACTCAGACGCTCTCGGTCCTCGTCGCTGATTTGACGCCACTGCATCGAACTGAGAGCACAAAACATCAGACACATACAGTCAACCAGTTACCCAGAAACACACTCGACACAAGCAGACGTTCTGACCCAGTTTTTTGTATTTTACTTGACCCATTTTTACATTTGAGAGTAGTAGGAACAGCCCCACATTTTATGATTTTATGAACCAGAACATACAAAAATTAAAATATTTCAACTTCTAAAAAATGTGCCTCTGTGATGGAAAAAATAAAATGTTATACTTCTTGTGATACTGTTCTATGATCCTGTGTGTCTATGAACTGCTCTGCAGAGATAACAGGGTTAAAGGTTAAAGGTTAACCCAGCAGCACCTGGCTGTTGAAAGGACAATGACAGACTGTGTGTAGACGGGAAAGGACAGACAGATAAACAGCGACTGTCCATAAACAAATAGTGTGAAACCTAAAGAATAAACTCTGAAATCACTGTTTATTAATGACTGATCAGGTATTTATCAATAAAAACAGATTTGGTATAGAGACTAATTATGGGTCAGAATATGAACAGTATGTAAAGGTTAAGCTGACATGTCACTGTTATTGATTGGTGATAACTTGTGTATCTTTTGAATCTGCACATCGTTTCATAATAAATGTGACAGTTTGTAGCTGCAGCTCGTTGTGTGTAAACTGGTTCCCAGTAACAGAGTCCTGATGTTATTGTTGCTGTTTTGATCCAAACTGGTCAAATTCCAACCTGCTAATTTTTATTACAAGAGTTGACCAGAAGCTTTACAGTGAAGAAAAGGCGACCATCACTGCGGCTGTTAGAGTCTCTGTGTGCAGTGAGACCAGCGGCGGCTCTAGAAGGGGGGCGAGAGGGTAGCTGCCCCCTCAGCTGCCCCTCCAGCTGCCACCCCAGTCACCCCCCTCAGTCGCCCCCCCAGTCGCCCCCTCAGCTGCCCTCTCAGTCGCCCCCCCCCCCGTCGCCCCCTCAGCTGCCACCTAAGTCACCCCCCTCAGTCGCCCCCCCAGTCGCCCCCTTAGCTGCCCTCTCAGTCGCCCCCCCCCCCAGTCGCCCCCTCAGTCGCCCCCTCAGCTGCCCTCTCAGTCGCCCCCCCCAGTCACCCCCTCTAGAAGGGGAGCGAGAGGGTAGCTGCCCCCTCAGCTGCCCCTCCAGCTGCCACCCCAGTCGCCCCCTCAGTCACCCCCCCCAGTCGCCCCCTCAGCTGCCCTCTCAGTCGCCCCCCCCAGTCGCCCCCTCAGTCGCCCCCCCAGCTGACCCCCCAGTTGCCGCCCAGCTGCCCCCCCAGTCGCCCCCTCAGTCGCCCCCCCCAGCTAACCCCCCAGTTGCCACCCAGCTGCCCCCCCAGCTGACCCCCTCAGTCGCCCCCCCCCCTCCAGTCGCCCCCTCAGCTGCCACCTAAGTCACCCCCCTCAGTCACCCCCTCAGCTGCCCTCTCAGTCACCCCCCCAGTCGCCCCCTCAGTCGCCCCCCCAGCTGACCCCCCAGTTGCCGCCCAGCTGCCCCCCCAGTCGCCCCCTCAGTCGCCCCCCCCCCCCCAGCTGACCCCCCAGTTGAGGGCAAATGGGGGGTCACACACTCAGTACACAGGAGTACTGGGTACTGAGTGTGTATTACAGTAAAGTACTCCTGGGTACTGAGTGTGTATTACAGTAAAGTACTCCTGTGTACTGAGTGTGTATTATAGTAAAGTACTCCTGGGTACTGAGTGTGTATTACAGTAAAGTACTCCTGGGTACTGAGTGTGTATTACAGTAAAGTACTCCTGTGTACTGAGTGTGTATTACAGTAAAGTACTCCTGGGTACTGAGTGTGTATTATAGTAAAGTACTCCTGTGTACTGAGTGTGTATTAGTACTCACTCGTCACTCCAGGCTCCGGTCCACTCTACCTGACCCCAGGGGTTCCTGATGCGGATCAGCTTCTCCATGTCGCCACGGTACTCCACCTGCAGCCAATCACAGCAGAGCAGATGACAGAGACACATAAGTTCATGTTTTCAGACTGAACTCTGCCCTCCGTGTGATGTACACTGAGGGGGTGGGGCTCTACGGGAGGGGGCGTGTCCTTACCTGAGCCGCACCTGTCACAGAGTAGGCGTGGCCTTTCACCAGCTTCTGAGAGGTGACCGCCTCTGAATCGGCCGAGCTCGTGATCTGAAACAAAACAGCAGCCTGTAACACTGACAGCTGCAGCTAACCGTTATTTTTAATTATCCATCAATCTGTTGATATTTTTCTCAATTAATCAATTAGTTGTTTGGTCCATAAAATGTTGATCAGTGTTTCCCAAAGTCCAAGACGACGTCCTCAGATGTTTTGTTTTGTCCACAACTCAAAGATCTTCAGTTTACTGTCACAGAGACTAAAGAAACCAGAAAATATTCACACTGTTTATCAATCGACTAATCAAATAATCACTGCAGCTCTACCAGAGCAGCTGATTTTCAGACACATTTTAAACATTTCAAAAGTCTTTTCTTGCTGAAACTGTGAACGATCTTTAGTTTTTAATCATTGTCAAACTGATTTTAGCAGATTTATGTATTAAGTCAAATGTTCTGACAACACTGATCATCTCCAGTCTGTAGTTTTAGTTTTTACTTTAAAGGACGTGTCCACAGTTTTTCCAGTGAGTCTTAAAGTCTCAAAGGTTTCCGTTTTGTTCTCTTCGGCGGCACCGTGTGGCGTTAAACGGTAACTGCAGGTGTGTTTTCGGACGTCACTCGCAGAGATCTAAACAGAGTCACCGTGTGACGTCACGCTAGCACGAGCGAACTGAAGAGCCGGTCCGCTGCGTCAGGTGTCTCTAACTACGCCGCTCGTGATTCGAATGCTTTCATCAGCGGCCGTAGGCTCGATCACCATCGTGTTACCTCACTCAGCGATAGTGACTGAACAGAATCAGATGCTACAGACTGTAAATGTGTCAGATATCCACTGATGTGACGAAACTCACACTGATGAAGCTGAATAGAAGCTTCACACAGACTTTAAATGACTTTGTGGACACACTGTGGATTTAATATCCAGTATGAACAGGAGGAACGATTACAGACACCTGACTGCTGGTTTAACTGGAAACACTGGAAACACTGGGAAACCCTTCTATTCTTTGATAAAAACTAATAGTGGTGTCCCCAAGTTTCTCGTCTTTCTGTACTGTCAACAAAAACACCATAAAAACAATCACAGGATCTAGAAACAGTAAATATAGTCATGTTTACTCATGTATTACCCTTCTAGCACTAATCTGTAGTTTATGTCTATTTAACATCACAATAACCAAACAACACCACGATCTTCACGTGTGAAACTGAATCTGAAGTAAGTGGAGCTGTTCTCCTGTCGGCTTACGTCGATGGAGCAGCCCATCAGCGATCCGCGGCTCAGAGCTTTCTGGATGATGTGGAACAGATGCGGACCGGGCCGACTCAGCTCGTGGACCTCAGCGATGCCTCCGGTGAAATCCTCGAAGCCCTCGGTGGTCGTTCCTCCGGACAGAGCCTCGTAGCAGCCGTTCAACCTGCGATGACATCACAGCAGACCGCCTAATGTTTCTGGCAGGAAACCAAGCTTTTTGTGAAGCAGGCTCGTAGAATTAGTGGGACAACAATGACCTCAGACTTCCTGATGTTCAATCTGAGACATTTTTGGGAACATTAATCACTGAGGCAGGCAAACAGATTATCAGGGCTGCTGGGTCGATGCTTTGAAGAGGGACATATAACGGTGTGTCATCTGCGTAACAGCGGTGGGAGAAGCATGTATGTTGAAAACAGCAGCGGGCCGAGGACGGAGCCTTGAGGAACACCACGATTAAAACATCAACAGAGGAAGTGTTCATAACATTGATATGTTTATGTTGAATTATCCTTTCTGCACGTTGTTGTGTCACTAGAAACTGGAGTCACAGTCCTGGTGAGTGTGAACCTCTCGGAAAATAAAGCTGGTCCTGAATACTGAACAACCCAAACCATCCCCGCCGACACTGTAAAAGAAAACTGAATAACAGGTTATCATTTGATGTATTTCTTCAATATATCATCCATGTTTCAGACAGTGTTTAAGTTCAGTTTAGTGTTAGTTTGTGTGTGCTGTGTCTATTCTAAAC